>NC_057738.1:25217379-25240822 GCF_004010195.1 Chiloscyllium plagiosum
TCCCCACCCCCCCTCTGGCCTATCACCCTCACCTTAACCTCCTTCCACCTATCACATTTCCAACGCCCCTCCCCAAGTCCCTCCTCCCTACCTTTTTATCTTAGCCTGCTTGGCACACACTCTCCTCATTCCTGAAGAAGGGCTCATGCCCGAAATGTCGATTTCTCCTGCTCCTTGGATGCTGCCTGACCTGCTGCGCTTTTCCAGCAACACATTTTTCAGCTCTGATTTCCAGCATCTGCAGTCCTCACTTTCTCCTAACTTCCTAACATTGTCAAGAATGCTACTACAGCCATGACTGACATAACTGCAGACTGGGAAGTTCAGGATTGGTGGCTGGTCTGAATTGGCCAAAATTAGCATGTGATGTGTGTGGTCTTGCAATTAGCTTCAGGTTGTGAGATAACAAATGAGATGTTAAAGTGAGGCCTAATCCCCTCTCTCTTGGCTATCGTTAAAATATCCTATGGCAAAAAGGAGCCGTAAAATTCTGTGTAATGGCCAATATTCATTCCTTGAGCCAATATAATGAACAGATTATCTGGTCACTGCCTTGGACCACCATTTCGTAGACCGCCACAAGCAACATTTGACTGCTGCATTTTCCACATTCTATCCTTGGCAGTATTTCATTGGCTGAAAGACTCTTAAGACATCCTTGGGGTTATAAAAGATGCTGCATGACTAAGTACTTTCCTTTTAACAGATGGGAAATTACTACGGCTGTTGTTTTCAGTGATCAATAGATTTGTGTATGATCTGCAATAATGAAATAATCTGTCAGCGTGAAGTTGATTTCAGCGTGAATAGAGACCTATCTGATAAAGGTGGGATAAGTGGGTAAGGATTGGGAGGGTGTGAAATTGATATTTTGCATGTTTGGGGATGGAGTACAGAAAGGATTTTGTACAGCTTTTATGCTGGATAATGTAGCTTTTAAACATATTTGCGTCATCATTTTATGGTAATTAGCTTCAACTATTTCTTAAGAGTCATGAATTAATGTAAGCTATTCGGTATTTTTCCACTGGTGTGTAATTATAATTAACATGTAGACGTTAGAGCTCTGTGGAATGTGTGGCTTTTTAAACTGAATGAGCAGCAGACTCAGTTAATCACTCACTTTGTCCAAGTGCAGTGTGAAGTATGCAACACCCTAGACTCAAGGACGCACAAGGGCAATATTCTTCCTGGTCAATATCAAGATTAGCTTACGCTTTTTTCATTGTTTTGTTTTTAGCTGCTTACTAGAATAAGGGTGCTGGTTCTTATGAATTGTTATTCATTTGTAAACTTTGGCACTGTTGGTAGACCTGTAATACTGCCATCACAACAACTCAGACTCTGAAACCCTACATCCACCAGAAGGTATGGTGTGTATATTGATCAGGAACAAAGGGCATGTTGATAGTTCAGTATGTAGTGAATGAGTGATTTGTAAAACATATGGGCTTCATAAAAATCTGATTCAAGAACTCCATTTGTGTTGAAGTCATGAATCATGAGTCAGGGCCATTTCCTCTATAAGCATTCTCAACTCCTGCACTTGCATGTAATTTTTTTTTCTCTATAGGAAGTTGAGGTTGGGCTGAAGTCACCGCATGAAACATGTTATGGGTAGGTATTGAGGCTGGCAGGTTGGAAGGTTTGTGACTGTCCACTGGGACATCAGCCTGTTCTATTTGTGATTGTCAGGAACCATTAGCCTTGCTCCCCAGCTCGATCACCCATGACTTGTCATTATTTCCCTGAAGCATCCACCAACCCACGCACTTACAGTTCACTATGGACAGAACTAATTTGTCCTATAATAAAACTGGGAAGTACTTGAAGAGCTACCAAAATCATTAAAATAGCTAATTGTTCAAACTGAACTTCATTGGATCCATGATGATTATTCTGCTTTCTCTCTGCTGATGCTGCCTGGCCTGTTGAGTTTTTCCAGTGTTTTGTTTTTAAATTTAAAAAGTCTTCCTGCTTTTTTGGGATGCTTATTTTCAGTGTTAGCTTGATTCAAAAATAACTTCAGAGCATCATTGTCCTATTAAACAGTCACAAAACTGTAATTCAAACAAAGTTCACAGTTCCCTTACAATCATGTAAACATTTATTGATGGCCTTTCAAACTCCTTAATGCATTGATAATTTTTCATTGCAAAGCTGTATAAACCAATCCTCCAGAACTGAATGCATTAGAGCATGTGACCTTAGCAGCTAGGAATCTGTTAAGGTCATGTGCTATATTGTATTCAATATTTCATCAGGGGACAACCACCTGGAAGCCGGAAGCTAGTGCTTCCAATTAAACCTGTTGGACTATAACCCGGTATTGTGATTTTTAACTTTGTACACCCCAGTCGAACACCGGCATCTCCAAATTTTGTGAAAATTGGTATAGGGCAAATAAGATTAGAAAAATTAATGCATGGCTGAAAGACTGGTACAGTATCAGGAGTTCTGGCTCACTGGGCACTGACATCAGAACTGAGGAAGGTAAAGGCTGAATGCCATGATGATTCATACCTAAGCCATGATGTCTTAGTGTACTAAAACTAAAAAGTAGAGTGGGTTTTAAATTAAAATGGTTAGAGCAAGGAATCAAATTTGAGAAGATGTGTAAATAAGAGTTGGGAGCTAGGAAAGAGAGAAAGCTATTAATATGGGAAATAAGGAACACCATGATGGGAACAAATGAACAGTACAAATCCAATGGTAACTCAATAGATAAGGTTAGAGGTTATAGATATAATACAATTATAAAAACTAAAGGCTGTGTATGTGTGTGTGTGTGTGTAGTGTTTGAAGTAAAACAGATGAACCTGGGAATATGAGTAGAAGCAAATCCTACAATCTGATAGTCATTACAGAATTGATATCTGACATTTTAGGAATGGCAGCTGGTTTAAAGAGGACGGGTGTCTCTTGACTAAACTGATCCTTTCCCATCTCTATCCAAATTATCCCCCTCGGTTGTGCAAGTATAAAAGTCAAATATCAATCATGGAAGTGATGTTTAGGCTTCAAAACAGTAGGCATAAGGTAGAATGGGGTATGAAGGAAGAAATAATGGCAGCTTGTCAAAAAAAAACTGATAATCAGTGAATTTTATTCTGCATATATGATGGAAAATTGTGGACAAAAGATAGCCTAGATGAGTTCATCAAATGTTTTCAGGACAGTTTTTCGGAACAATATATACTGGAGGCAACCAAACTATAGGCCTATATACTGGGTTTGGTATCATGCCACAGATAAAATTGTGTTCCTAGGACAGGCACTCTTTATAATGTATTTTACATTCAGTTTGAAGGAGAGCAAACTGGATCCTAGATTAGTATTTCAATCTTAAATAAGGACAAACATGAGGGTATGAAAGCCAAGTTTGCTAAAGTGAACTAATAAATGAAGGGATAGTCACATAGGGATGCAATGTCATTTAGAGGGATATTTCAGAATATACTGAGTATGTACATTAAGAAAGAAAATTCAAAAGGAGGATCAATTAAACTAAAAATTTAAAGATAGCAACAAACAAAGAAAATAGGTGGAATTATGCCAAGGTGGTGGCAGTTTAGAACACTGCTCAGAATATTTAATAAAAAGGAAGTAAGCTTTAGAATTCAAGAGAAAGCTGGCTAGAAATATAAAAACAAAGTTAGTTTTGCTCCTAATTAAAAGCAAGTCTGGGGAATTGACAGAAAATAGGAATGAATTGAACAGGTATTTTGCATTAGTGTTAACTGTAAAGAATACAAGTGACATCTCAGAAATAGCTTGAAATTGGAAGTGGGAGGGTACAAAATACTTAAGAAAATCATTAGTGCCAGAGTGGTGGTACTGAACAAACTAATGGAGCTGAGGATTCCCATGTTTCTGGATCCTGATTTACTTCATCCTACACTCTTAAAATGATCAAATCAGCCATGGTCATGCTGAACGGCAACAGAGTATACTTGTCGGGCTGAGTGAACTAACTCCTATATTATTATGTAATTTAAATTTATGGTGCCTTGCCTCCATTTTTCAGCAGCCTGATGCAAGTAACTTTGGCATTAGGATGGCACAATATGGTTCTTTGAATACAAGAGCATGAAAATTATGCTGAATCTTTATTTTTTTTTGAAGTTCGGAAAAATGTTGTGAAACTTGAAAGGGTTCAGAAAAGATTTACAAGGCTGCTGCCAGGATATTGGAGAATTTGAGCTATAGGGAGAGGCTGAACAGGCTGGGGCTGTTTCCCTTGCTGCGTTGGAGGCTGAGAGGTGACTTTATAGAGGTTTACAAAATTATGAGGGGCATAGATAAGGTAACTAGGCAAAGTCTTTTCCCTGGGATGGGGGAGTCCAGAACTAGAGGGCATAGATTTAGGGTGAGAGGGGAAAGATATAAAAGAGACCTATGGGGCAACTTTTTCACGCAGAGGGTGGTACGTGTATGGAATGAGCTGCCAGAGGATGTGGTGGAGGTTGGTACAATTGCAACATTTAAGAGGCATTTGGATGGGTATATGAATAGGAAGGGTTTGGAGGGATATGGGCCATGTGCTGGCAGGTGGGAAAAGATTGGTTTGGGATATCTGGCCGGCGTGGATGGGTTGGACTGAATGGTCTGTTTCCATGCTGTACATCTGACTGTATCCAACTTGGCCATAACTGGTCCATTGCTTCATTGCAGTCATCACTTGGAAAGGATATGATTGTGTGCTTGACGGGGTGCAAGGGAGATTTACCAGAACGTTTCCAGGAATAAGACATTTTGCATACAAGGTTGGTGGAATTTGTCCTCCTTTTGAACAAAAGAGATGATGGGAGTTGTGATAGTGATTCAAGTGAAAAACAAAGGAAAATCGTTCCATTAGTTATGTGAGCAATGACTGGGAGAAAGCGAGGACTGCAGATGCTGGAGATGAGAGTAGAGTGTGGTGCTGGAAAAGCACAGCAGGTCAGACAGCATCTGAGGAGCAGGAGATTCAACATTATGGGCATAAGCCCTTCATTAGGAATTCCTGATGAAGGGTTTATGCCCGAAACGTCAAATTTCCTGCTCCTTAGATGTTGTCTGACCTGCTGTGCTTTTCCAATACCACACTCTCGATGATGACTGACAGAGAGAGACTGATGTTAAAAATTTTGGACAAGGTGGTTTGTGAGGAAAAACCTGTTTTCTTTTTCATGCAGTGATTTGTAATTACCTTCAATGTTGTCTACATGGATGGTGGAAATGGAAGATACCTGTCTGTAGACTAATGCTGTTTGAAGACATGCCTGTCTGGGCTGAGCACACTAGAACAAGCAAACATTTTAAAGTTCTTCTTTATACGTGTCTGATCTAATGATTTGAGCAACTTTTACTCCTGGCCCATCTCTTTCTTGTTTTGATGATGACCACAAAAATGCTCTCCTTCTAACCTGTTCGGATAACTTCCCTAAAACTAGAATTACCTTTTTCTATGTTGGGCTTTTGTGTATTGGCTGGAAATGCTTTTCAGAATGCATTGAAGAATTCTGCAGGTTCCATATTTTATTTTATCTGTTAATATTGGGCTTGTAGAAATCTCCTAAATTACCACCGTTCAGGTATTTTTACACTGTTGAGAAATTTGCATGCATACTTCCTCTTCTATCTCCCTCTGGGTCAGAATGCACACACTCCTAGCATGATGAAGTTTGTTCTTGTGATTTTTTTTCTATGTAGACCATCATTCTTCTAATAAGTCACCTCGCCTCCGTTGTCCTTTCCTTGACTGATTATTGCTGTCCAGAGTGTTGGTCTGATCCAGAAGCTCAAACTAGGAACGTTAAATTGCCTTTTCTTCCCAAACAGCCATGATGTCGTATTTGACTATTTGTGTCCTCCATTCATGTGCCTATAAATTACTTGACTTACACTTAAATGTAAATTGTTCAGTACTGGGAAATTCCATTCTTTGTCAAGCTCTTTTCTGACTTCATTGTTTCTCCTTGCTTTTGAATGCTTGCAAATCTTCCACCGTTTCATTTCCACTTTTTTCCTTCCGTCCTTCTGAATTGACTTTCTAGTTTCTATCCTCTGACAAATTTAGTGTAAATCCTCCTGAAAAGCATTGACAAACTCTCTTTTTATATGATATTGGTATTGCCCAATTGATTTGCACCCTACCCCCACTCCCCTGTACAGATTCCACCTTCTCTGAGAACCAGTTCCCATTATCCCAGGAATCTAAAGTCCTCCCTCCAACATTCTCATTCCAACCATGTTTTGACCTGAAATGCCATTCTGTTTCTGTACTTGCTAACTTTATAGTACCAGAATACAAATCTGTAGGATATCATCATCTCGTTTATTCATTATAATGATATAAACCACATCTACTGGCTGTTCCCTCGCAATAATTTGAATCTGTTTAGAACCATTCTTGATCTCAGCACAGTACTATTCTGGAGTCACATTTGCACTTTCCTCATTCTACTAAATCCTATATGGTTGTTTTCACTGATCTTCCTCCTCCATCCACTTTATAATTGAGTCAAGCACAGTGTCATGACTTAAATGTTAAAAATCACACAACACCAGTATATAGGCCAACAGATTTACTTGGAAGCACTAGCTTTCGAATTGCTGTTTCTTCCTCAGGGAAGAAGCAGTGCTTTGAAAGCTGGTGCTTCCAAATAAACTTGTTGGACTATAACCTGGTGTTGTGTGATTTTTAACTTTGTCCACCCCAGTCCAACACTAGCACCTCCAAGTCATGACCTAACAGGGCAGAGTATGCTGATAATTGTGCCCCACTGTTTCACAATCTATTGCAAAAGTGTAAAATCCTTTTTGAGACCACCAAGATTTCCTGATTTGCTTTTGCTCTGAATAACCATTTTTTCACATTTTTCTTCAAGAAAATAACTTGTTCTCATGTAGTGCACTTAACTTTTAGCAACAGACAAAGAAGATAGTTTCTGATCCACTACCGTACAACCTAAACTATATCCCTTTAACTACCCAAATACTGTCAGGCAGAGATGTCTCTGTCTCTGTCCCTGTCTGTCTGTCTATGTCTGTCTGTCTGTCTCACACACACTTGGCTTGCAAATCCTTCCAGTACTTCAGTTCATAGTAGCCCAACGTCCATTCCCTCCCGACCCCAACCAATCACCTCCCAAAAAAAAGTGATATCTTAAAAATGATGACATGAACTTAACTTTGGTTGTGAATCCTAAACCAATAACTGTGCTGGAAATTCAATGCTGGTTATAATCCAGAGGTTTCTACACCATCTGCCTAGTGTTTGTCTGTTCCCTCTCCGCTTGAGCACTCTTTTTGTCTTAAACTGCAGGGTGACCACCTCTGAAACATGCAAATCACCTGGTTCTCAACTATGTTGGTAAACTACAACACTCAGTTATTTTTTTAATCATTCAGAAACTCGGATCTTGAACTTGTCATCTCCTGCACCTATGTAGATACCTGGAGCATAGTCACATTCACTGTGTCTTGTAGGGTCCCCAGGATGACTGAGCCTCAATGCCTCAATGTTGTGTCTCTATGTAGGAGACTACCATTTAAACTTGCAGTTATAAACAGAAGACTGTCATTTTTTTTTGTGCTGACCTTGACCCTAACCTTTCCTCTAATACTTGCTTTTCTATACTTCCCTGAATTTTTCTTTTAATTTTGTAACGTCATTTAGCTTTTGATCTCCTCACACTTATTAGTGAATACCAAAACACACATGCTAACCACTTGAGTAGATTGGTTTGGGGTGTTTATTTTAACACTAATTTGCAACTTTGTTTGCACTGTTCCACACTCTGTGGAGCGTCATTCTCAAAAAATAGGATTCTCTGCTACCAGTTCTCTATTCAAATCTGCTCAGCTTGCAGAGTTTGCTTATTTGCCAGTTCAATGTCAAAATTATTAGCATATTTAGTGCACAATGGTGTTGGAAAGCAAAACAATTATTTTAAAAACCAAATTAAAGGTGAAATTAAGGAGAATGACTCCCTCTTATGTGGTTTTAAGTTATTTAAGTTGTTACAAACCATGGCTATAAAAGAACAAACTGGTTCTTTTGCAAATTATGGGAGCAATTGAAAGGCTCCATTGATTTTAATATTCTTGGTCTCGTGCTGCGAAAGTATTTTAGAACTTTGAGAGGTAAGGAAAACATTTGACTTGATTGAGGAACCTTCTTCTTGTGAATTCATCTTGCCACAATACTGCAAGAAAGAATAAGACCATGTGATATTGTATGCATCACAGGAAGTTGTGCAATGCCTCATTATCAGATCTGACCCAAAGCCACATTCTTAAGCAGTGGGCAAGTGGAAATTTCTAAACCAGTCACTTTTGGCAAAGTTGTCCAAAATCATATGGGGCTGTAAACAATAGAGAGAGAGGAACTAATCAATTTGGACCAAGGGTCAAGACATCAATTTAAGGAGAATAACAAAAGCATCAAAGGCACTACTAACAACAACTTATTTTGTGTGCTGTGTGGAATCTGGAATTCATTGCCATAGCATTGTTAGAAATCGATTCAGTCATTGACTTTTTAAAAAGAAATTTGGGAAGCAACAGAAAAGCGAATTTGCAAAGCTAAGGGACAAGAAGATGGGAGTAGGATGAGTTGAATTATTCTTGGAGAGTCAGATAGACTAAATAGACTGAATGGCCTCATGCACTATACCATTCTATGACATGTATCATGCTGTTTCTTCTCATGTCCTATTCTCTCAAAGTTAAGATTGTTAACCAGTCACTTTTTTTTTCCAACAGTTTTGTGGAAAATGTCTTGAGCTTTTTGAGACAATTTTGTCTTAAAAAGGGAGTAAACATTGGCCTCCATGTTTGATGTGCTAGGATATACAACAGAAAGACAAGCCATTTGGCCAAAGTGGTTTATGCTGGTTCAAGCTTCACTCAAGCTTCCTCCCATCTTCTTGGCTGTCCCTCTCTTAGCGAGAGTGAAATAAGTATTGCTTTGTTCTCCTCGTGACCCCATCAGCCAAAATAATGCACCTGATGGTTATCTTCAAACATCTAATGATTGACCAATGTTGCTTTTGAGCTGCCTGTCTAGGCATGGGAGAACACCCAATGCTGACCAAATCTTTCTTCTGAAACTCTTGGTAGTTTAGTGTCTGTTGGGCTGCTTCTGTTGAGATGGGGTTAGAAGTTAAAAATCATGCAACACCAGGTTATAGTCCAACAGGTTTATTTGGAAGCACTGGCTTTCAGAACGCTGCTCCTTCATCAGGAGAATAAGATCGTAAGACACAGAATTTATAGTAAAAGTTTACAGTGTGATGTAACTGAAATTATAAATTTAAAAGACATGGATTGTTCAAGTCTCTCATCTTTTAGAATGACCATGCTGGTATCAGTTCTTTCGTACGTAAATCGTAAAACTTTTTTTTAAAAGTTACATTCTCAAATGCACTTTAACAATTGGTGTCGTGTTGGCCCAGATAATGTATTGAAGGTGTTAACTCTCTCTGAGGCTGTCTGTGCCACAATGGTCAGACTGATTCTATTCTTAAAAACAGATTTACAGAATCTTACATGGAGCCATGCAGTTTTTGAGCAAAGTAAAATGTAATTCTGCAAGTGCAAATTCACAGCACAAACTTGTTTATGTATGTGTGCAAGTGTGGGGAAAAATTGTGATTTTGAGAATTCTGTGGAAGATTGGTGGTTGTAAAGTCATAACTTGCCACTTGGTGGCAGTGATGTGCTATTAGACCACTGGAATACTTCTGGTGATGAAGCGAAATATTCTACCCAAAGTAGTATTGTGGGTCATACAAGTTAATTGTTTAGTTTTTTACTCCAGTTTTAAAACAAAATCCATATCCTGGATTGTTGCATTGAAGTATGCAACATTTCTACCAATTAATCAGTGCTCGCTTCTCATTTAGATATGTGTTTAGTCTTTACAATATTAATTTTTGTGAATTGCCCAGGTGAGTGCAAGATGAAAAGCATTAACATATGTCTTTTATTTTAGCAAGATCGTATTTATTTTTTTAAGGCCCAAATATTGCTAGTAGTTGTTGTCCAACCCAAAGTGCCCTTGAGAAAATGCTGGTGACACATTGCTTTGATCTGCTAGTCCACGTTATGTGGTACACTGCTTTGCTGTTCAGTTACAGGATTTTGATACTAATGGCTTTGAATGAATTGTCTAAGCTGTGGTTGTGACTTAGGTAGCAGTGCAGACATGATAGGCCAAACGATTTCCTCCTGTAATTTGTGAATTTGAAGTGCTGCTGAGTTGGGTTTTTAGTGCACTCCACAGCCATGTTGTATCAATATTTAAAGGAGGGACAGGATGCATTGTGTGGTGGATAGTTTTTCAATCTCAAACCTGTTGCTTTATTGAAGGGAAAGGGCTATGGTCTATATAGTTTGTCTTCTGCCATGCTTGCATAATACAATGATATTGGCGTTGTTGACTAATCAACTTTTATCAATTAGTCTCCAATTAATCCTGACAGAAGGTGAAGAAGTCCCTCTAGTGGAGAATCTGGGAGCTGTAGGTCTAATGTTACCTACTGTTGCACTGAGTACTCAAGCCTATTGAGGTATTAGGAAAATGAGCAGCACTGAACAGATTAATTGGACATTTCTCATAAAGGAGATCTTATACTAAAAACATGGAAAAAGAAATCCATGCTGCTTCAGCATCACTGAGGGAATGCTGTATTGTCTATGTGATACTGATCTTTGGGTGAGATGTCAAACTGAGGCCTTGTCTGCTGGATTTAAAAGAAGAAGGGCTTTTGCCCAAAACGTCATTTTTTTTTTCCTGCTCTTTGGATGCTGCCTGACCTGCTGTGCTTTTCCAGCAGCATTCTAATCTTGGATTTAAAGATCCCAAATCAATATTCATGGTATAGTAGTGCCCTGACTAATATTTGATTTCACCAGGAACAACATGGGAGCTTGCAGTGTGCATGTTGGCTGCTGCATTTTCTGCAGTAGTAACTTTAAACAGTGGCTGTAAAGCTCTTGGGACATCCCGAGGAGAAAGGCACTAAAATACATGCAAGTTTCTTTCTTTCATGGAAGGAAACCCCTTCCAGGTTTCTTTGTTTCCTGCAAGGTGTTTCCAATATTTTCATTTGAGTCTGTGATTTACTAAATGAATGTACCATTCCTAATGTTGAACATAGGGCACATCTTTCTAATCAGGGTTGCAAATTAATTGGTTAACTCTGGTAGAATGAATAGCAGCGGATTGTACTTGTTTCCTTTACAAACATTCCCGTTTCCCAAGGGAGCACAATGTTTTGTTTTGCAACCATTCCTGCATCGTGCCTTGCCCTCGGTTCTGAAACTGGAGATTTGGAAATAGAATTACAATTGTTGACCTCCATTACATCCCAATTTGATTGTAACTGTACTTTGAATAATCTTGGCTCATGATTAATCCGAATGAATGCTGTGGGCGGCACGGTGGCACAGTGGTTAGCACTGCTGCCTCGCAGCGCCAGAGACCCGGGTTCAATTCCCGCCTCAGGCGACTGACTGTGTGGAGTTTGCACGTTCTCCCCGTGTCTGCGTGGGTTTCCTCCGGGGGCTCCGGTTTCCTCCCACAGTCCAAAGATGTGCAAGTCAGGTGAATTGGCCATGCTAAATTGCCCGTAGTGTTAGGTAAAGGGGTACATGTAGGGGTATGGGTGGGTTACGTTTCGGCGGGTCGGTGTGGACTTGTTGGGCCGAAGGGTCTGTTTCCACACTGTAATGTAATCTAATCTAATCTAATCTAATCTAATATCAATCGATTTGTGAATATTGTATACACTGGGCCTTGGCATTTTGAGAGATGAGGTGCATGCAGAAATTATATTTTGTAAATTATACAGTATTCTATTTCAGCAATCTGTAAAGCCTAAGTAAAATGTTTGTAAGTCTGAAAGTAGGCACTGTGTTAAAGAAAAGTAAGACTTGTGTTTAAATGGAGCCCTTCATGAGCACAGGACCTACCGGGTTTTCAGCCAAATAAATATTTTCAGGTACCCTCGGTGTTGTAACAGAGGACTTGTGCCTGCATTTGCAAATCGTGAGCTCCCATTGTGATAATTTTGTTATATTTTTGTTTGTGGGATAAATATTAGTCAGGACATTGGAGAGAAACTTCCTTGCTCTTCCAAATAGTGCCCTGAGATTTTTGTGACGACCTAATGGGGCAGATGTGGACTCCGTGTAATGTCCCTTTGGAAAATGGTGTAGCACTCATTCAGTACTGGACTGGATCCAGTAGCTGGAATTGTATACAAATCACTGAAAGAGATTTTACCTCACGGCATCTGATTTGGAGGTGAAGATGGTATCTGGTGGTAGCTGAAGCCAATAGTAATTGTTTAAAATTTCTAAATGGCCTAGTCAGCATAATGCGCCAACATAGCAAATTACATTAAAAGCAGACTTAACACTCTTGAGTAATTTCCACTGAGGCACGGCCAGCCATTTGTGGCTGTACTTAGCAAAACCTTTTTAGTTTGTTCTTATTTTGATTTGATGAGTGAATTGCTTATGTTGTCTTTCTCTCCTCCTCTCCTTCTCTCTTTCCTTCTCTCTTTCCTTCTCTCTTTCCTTCTCTCTTTCCTTCTCTTCTTTCTTTCGCTCTCTCTCTTTCTTTCTTTCTTTCTTTCTTTCTTTCTCTCTTTCTCTCTTTCTCTCTTTCTCTCTTTCTCTCTTTCTCTCTTTCTCTCTTTCTCTCTTTCTCTCTTTCTCTCTTTCTCTCTTTCTCTCTTTCTCTCTTTCTCTCTTTCTCTCTTTCTCTCTTTCTCTCTTTCTCTCTTTCTCTCTTTCTCTCTTTCTCTCTTTCTCTCTTTCTCTCTTTCTCTCTTTCTCTCTTTCTCTCTTTCTCTCTTTCTCTCTTTCTCTCTTTCTCTCTTTCTCTCTTTCTCTCTTTCTCTCTTTCTCTCTTTCTCTCTTTCTCTCTTTCTCTCTTTCTCTCTTTCTCTCTTTCTCTCTTTCTCTCTTTCTCTCTTTCTCTCTTTCTCTCTTTCTCTCTTTCTCTCTTTCTCTCTTTCTCTCTTTCTCTCTTTCTCTCTTTCTCTCTTTCTCTCTTTCTCTCTTTCTCTCTTTCTCTCTTTCTCTCTTTCTCTCTTTCTCTCTTTCTCTCTTTCTCTCTTTCTCTCTTTCTCTCTTTCTCTCTTTCTCTCTTTCTCTCTTTCTCTCTTTCTCTCTTTCTCTCCTTCCTAAAACTAGTTTTTTATTTGCACTAGTATCTGAGTTAGCTGCTTGAACAGAAGCTCTCCATCTGCCTACATAGCCATGGATTAGTGGCTCCTGAATCATTTAGATTCTGGGATCAGGTCTCAGTCCCAGGAGATTAAGTTGGTACTTCAATGCAGTACTGAGGGAGTGATGCAAAATCTGAAGCCATCTTGTGGATAAGGTATTCAATGAAGGCCCTGTCAGCCTGATCTGGTGGATGTAAACATCCCCATAGCTATTTAAGTAGAGTAGAGGTGTTCTCCCTGTCCAAACATCGACCACTCCAATGAACATCAAGAGCGATTATCTGCTCCCCATGACTCTACTGTTTCTCGGTGTTTGCGGAATCTAAATTGGCTGCCATATTTCCTACATTACAAGTGACTGCAATCCAAACATAATACTTAAACTGAATAGGCTGGGGCTGAGTGGTAACCTAATGCAGACCTTCAAAATGATGCATTTTGATATGGTAGATGGAGTGAAGGTTTGTGAGGGAGATCCAAACAAAGGGAAATCAATATCATTATCAGTAGCCTTCATTCTATGAAAGAGGAGAGACATACAATAAATTTAATTTAAGACAAGGTTCCTTTTATATGGCACAGATTTCCGGATGGCTAAAGAGGCCAATTCTTGGGCAGTAGTTTTTTTTTTCATTCAGAGGATTATGGGCATGGCTGGCCAGGCCAGCATCTATTGCCAAGCCTGGGGGTAGTCAAGAGTTGACCATATTGCTGTGGGTGTGGAATCGAATGTAGGCCAAACTGGGTAAGAATGATTGACTGACAGATGCCCTTCCCTAAAGGGCATTAGTGAAGCAGATGGGTTTTTCCCGACAATCGGCAATGGTTTCATCGTCATCATTAGAATATTAATTCAAGATTTTTATTTGATTCCAATTCCATCTGCCGTGGTGTGATTTGAACCTGGGTCCCCAGAACATGTAGCTAGGTCTCCGGATTAATAGTCTGGTGATAATACTCCAGGCCATCGCCTCCCTCTATGCTGCACGTATAGCTAGCAGGTGCCAAGTTCCTGGGTATTGAGGTGCTGCTGGCCAGCTCACAGGAAGTGCGTCCAAGGTATGATGATTGAGGTTAAGGGTCTCATGTCAGGGCAGCAGGAATCTGTGAACAGAGCTTCAGGCTCTTCCCCCTGCTTTCCAGCTAATTCATAATCCTCACAGATTTATTGTATGTCTTGCATCCTTTGGGCATGCCCAAGCCCAATGAAGTAGTCTGCCAACAAGAAGACTTCCAGTGTATTTTTGTGACAATGTAAATTCTCTTCCTCTTGTGAGGAGAGGGAGGTCACCAGAACCTAGATGTGGGAGGAAATGAATTCATGAGCCCGCTCATCACCTCCCACCTACAATATGTTGAACGATTGGAAATTTGGATCCAAATTTTACTTAAGTACAGCTCTGAGTAGGCCTGGCAACTTGCCTGGCTTTGTATTATTGGGAACTGTCACTTACAGTGGAATCTTGATTTAAAGCAGGAACGTTAATGGTATGCTTCATCTGGGTCAGTGTAACTGAAGCCGACACCAAAAGACATCAAAGCTTTGTGTAACTTTCGACTATTTGACAAAATCATATGGTTGCCTCTGATTTCTTTGTGTTTTCCTCTCAGGATGTTTTACCAAGCTTTTTGATGGAAGCAGTGGAACTACTCATCCCATCAGTGTGAGCTCTCCTTCATTTTGAGGTATTCAGCACTTAGGATGCCCATACCATCAACATCACAAGGCCTTTTGTTGTCTGTAATGTGGAGTTATGTTGACAAATGCTTTCCCACCTTGGTGACAGCCTGAATGAAAAGAAAGTCCAAATAAATGCCAATTAACATTTTGCTCATTGCTGTGCAGGATCTCGCAATATTGTAAAACAATAAATAAAACAAAGAACTGCGGGAATCTGAAGCAAAGACAACAGAAATTGTTGAGGCGTTCAGCAGACCTGATGTGAAGAGAAAACCTTTAACGTTTTGAGTCCAGTGACCTTGTTCTGAAGACCTGAAACATTAACTGGTTTCTCCTCACAGATCCTGCCACCTGCCAAGTTTCTCCAGCAATCTGTTGCCTTACTCACTCTCGCAGTTTCAGTGACTTTTGGCACCACTGCAGACTTTGCCTAAGCTGCTCAATAACGAGAGAGAAATTAAGCCACTGAGTTATCTACTTGCCATATAAAATACTTGATTTGTTTTGATTTACTTATTGTCATGTGTACAGTGAATAGTTTTGTTCATGAGTAGTACAGGCAGGTCATAGTAAGCAAAGACATACAGCTCATAAAGTGAAAAATAAACCTCAGAGGCATACAGCTTATGTTGCACAGGGTGCGTGCCAGGCAAGATCAACATTAACAAGATCAGAGTGATTGGACATGAGAGATTTCATTAATCAGTCCAATAATGGCAGGGAAGAAGCTATTCTTGAACCTGTTGGTGCGTGGGTTCGAGCTTCTGTATCTTCTACCTGACAGGACCGGTTGTAGAAGAGCATTACCAGAGTGCAATGGGTCTTTGATGTTGGCAGTCCTTTCTGCAGCAATAAGCTGTGCAAATGGAGTCCGTGGATGGAACGTTGGGTTCCATGATGGCCTGAGCTATGCACACAACCTTCTGCAGTTTATTACAATCCTGGGCAGGGCAATTGTACCCAGACAGTGTGTTTTCAGCAGTGCACCTGTAGTAGCTGGTGAGGGCCCTTTTATGGACATGCTGAATTTCCTGAGCTGCCTGTGGAAGAGGAGGCGTTGTTGCATCTTCTTGACCCTCACATTCTTGGGAAGTCCAGGACAGGTTGTCAGTTATCGTCACTCCGAGGAACTTGTCACATTCCACCCTCTTCACCTCAGCTCCATTGATGTAGATGGGGGTGTGATCTCCTTCTCTTGAGTTCATTTGTCGTCTTGGCAATGCTGAGACTTGTTGGAAAATCGAGTCTAATGAAGAGAGAGATTTTTCGGAGAGATTATACCACTTTTTTGTCTGCCCACTTTCATGGAGGTAATTATTTAAAAATTAATGTTAGCCAAGTGCAAGATGAACTTGAGGCCAACCTGGTGTTTGTGTTTGGATAGTATCTTTCTGAGAGATCCTTTTGATTCTGATGTCAATCTGCTTATTCATCACTCCATAAGTTAGTGAGAATGTGACAGATTTCCTCTCCCCCACCCCCACTGCAAATGTCTTCTCCAAGGCACCTTGATATTCATTCATTGCAGAAATATACAATATTGGTTTTTAGTTTGCAATTCATATTCATCAGTACAAAGCAAATTAAAGTTTTGAAGGCTGCTGTTATTTTTTTTAAAACAGTCATGAATGTATTTGCACTCTCCCAGCCTGAGTCAGAAACTTCTGATCTTAAGTGACTCTTCAGGTAATTACATACACAGTCTATGCTAATGCTGTCGACAGTGTTGTGAGAAAGCTGTATTTGCACAGATAAGCTGTCTTTTGAATAACACGCCAAAGTGAAACAACATTTGCCCTCTATTCCATGGTAGTATTTTGAAAAAAGTGGCAGAACACTTCCTGGTACCTGGCTAAATATTTATCTCCTAAATATCACCAGAACAGTTTATATGATCATATGTTCCTGTCTGTGGGACCTTAGCAAATTGCTGCTGGATTTAACAGATCACAACAATAGTATTCTCCCTATACAATTTATTGGCCATAAAGAGTGTTGGAAGACCCCAAGGTCACAAAAGAGCTATAAAAATGCCCAAGTCTGTCTTCCTTTTATCTGTGCACTTTGTTTTCAACTTAACTTTGACACTAGAAGATTCAAACAAATTCACCTTCTGCAAAATGCAAACTTGGCTTTCCCTTTATCCCAGGCATTGCAAATTTATTGTTGTGATCACAGATAAGAAGTTTCAAAGATCATGACATTGGGTGAATGTGAAAGCTGTTCATCAGCTAGCTTGATATTATGTGGTTTCATCTCAAGTGTACTTAAAGGACCCCAAAATACTGTAGCTAGTCCCAGTACAATGTCATTCAACATTTAATTCTGCTTTTCTCTCCGGTGGTTATTGCCAGCGGTATTGAGTACTTCAACATTTCTGTTTTTTTTTAATCTGAACATTTTAAAGGATATTTAGTGGTTTAAAAACCACCAATCTACCACTTTTTTTTTCATTTTAAGGTCCAAAATCTTGATTAAAACCAGTAGAAATCTGTATGGAGTATCCTCCAGGTGCCCCAGTTTCCTCCCACCGTCCAAAGATTTGCAGGTTGGGTGCATTGGCCATGCTAAATGGGCAGCACGGTGGCTCAGTGGTTAGCTCTGCTGCCTCACAGCACCAGGGACCCGGGTTCGATTCCAGCCTTTGGCAACTGTCTGCATGGAGTGTGTACGTTCTGTGTCTGTGTGAGTTTCCTCCGGTTTCCTCCCACAGTCCAAAGATGTGCAGGTGAGGTGGATTGACCGTGGGAAATTGTCACTGTGTCCAGGGATGAGCAACCTAG
Source organism: Chiloscyllium plagiosum (assembly GCF_004010195.1). Taxonomy (NCBI): domain Eukaryota; kingdom Metazoa; phylum Chordata; class Chondrichthyes; order Orectolobiformes; family Hemiscylliidae; genus Chiloscyllium; species Chiloscyllium plagiosum. Next base: position 25,235,073 of record NC_057738.1, read on the forward strand.
GTGGATTAGCCATGGGAAATGTAGTGTTGCAGGGATACGGTGGGGGGGGGGTGTCTGAGTGGGGGTCTCTTCAGAAGGGCAGTACAGACTCGATGGGCTGAATGGCCAGCTTCCACACTGTAGGGATTCTCTGATTTCTATAAATCAGTTTTTTAATGTCTGGCTTAATATTTACATCAAATCTTTGGTGAAATTCTACAACCTGGAACTAGCCACCTTTTCAGTTTTCTTCATCTTTATTTTTAAAGATGTGAAAATTCATAGCTAGAACTTTTATTAACATAAAATATCCTTGCTATTTCAGAGGAGCTTTATCAAATGAAATTTCACATTTGAATCTTCTAAGATAATGGGAAAGGTTGGTCTCAAGTGGGTTTACGTGTCTTGGCAGACCACTAAATAGATTAGTTTAGGGATAAAATTCCAGAGCAATTTGATAGAAGAAAAATGATTAATTGTCAATGTGGGTGGTTCTGGTAATGACCTGAATTTACCTATCCCAAGTTGCCCTCAATGGTACTGGTGAGATAGCATCTTGAACTGATGTCATCCATGTGGTCCAGGTGTAGTTTTGGACTGAGATGGAGGGTTTGGACACAATGACTATGAAGCAAAGGTGGAATTGAGAGAGATCTCAAGTGGTGGTCCCACGCAGTGAATTCCTGAAATTCATCTCGTAGCTGCAGCCATATGCTGGTGCTGGTGTCTGGTTTCTAATGAAACTGACTGTAGTTTCCTGGTTGATGTTGGAACTGCCCATTCTACTGCATTTGTTCCTTAATGCTGGGTCAAAACCCTGGAACTCCCTCCCTAATAGCATTGTGGGTAATCCGACAGTACATGGACGGCAGTGGTTTATGATGGAAAGGCTTTTTGGTATGGGGCAGGGGGTGAACCATTTGGTGCAGAATACCCTAACTCAGACCAATGCTAGTCGGTGATACCAATATTTTATGTTAATAGTACAGGGTTTAATGATGGCCATGTCATTGGCAGGTGATTAGGTTTTTCTATTGAGAAATTTCCTGGCAATTGTGTAGCCACAATGCCACTTAGCAGGTCCTATTTGAATGTTGCCAAGATCTTTCTGGATGTGAGTATGGAAAACGTCATAACCAGAAAAATTGCAATTGGAACTGAACATTCATCTATAGGTATTTCCACATGTTACTTTTTCATTAAACAGAGGGAACTTAATTTGAAGCAGCTAATGTTAGTTCAACCTACAATACTGTTTTGAGGAAATCCTCTTTTGATTTGATTACAACACCCAGATTAACCTTTTGTCTAGATATATCTCCAACTAGTGGTGGTTTTACACTGCATTCCCATGTACAGTATTTGCTTTTTCCTAGGCCGCCTTTATGTCAAATGCCGCTTTGATGCCAAAGGGCATTCTCCTAAACTCTGGAAAACATGTGTTTGCCCAGTGTAGCTGCAATGCGATCTGGAGCTGGGTGGTCTCGATATAACCCAAGCTATGCGTTGCTGAGCAGTTTATTGGTAAGAATGGCTTGATTGCTTTATCCAGGACTCCTTTCTTCAGTTTGCAGCTAATGTGGTGGCAATTTGTTGAACAGAGCTTGGCTCATGATATTGCTAGTTCGGGACTAAAAGTCTATAGCAAAACTGTCTGATACATGACGTACCCCAAGCTTTCTTATATTCGATGCTCCCATGTCCCATGAATCAAGTGGCCTAATGACAATTGGTTTCTGTGATTGCTTCCAGCAGGCCCCAATGAGATGTATCATCCATTCTGGTAGCTGTGAACAATTCAGCCTTTTATTTTGCAAAGCAGATTTGGGAGCTTAGTTGCTCATTGTCCTCCACCATTCCTACCTGGATATGACTGGATTGCAGAACTTTGAAGAAATCCATTTCGATCTGTCTACATGATGCTGCTTCCCTAGTTTAGTATTTGTGTAATCCCTGTGGTGTAGTTTCACCAGGTTGGCACTTCACTTGACCAGTAAATCTAATTAATCATGACATGCAAACTTTGAACCATGGTTGGTCACCTGGCTTGAGAGCATTGGTAGAGTAAGGATGTTGAATTAACTGCACAGATACCAGTATTCGGTCACCAAGTCACCCTTTATTTACTTGTGTACAATACTCTGGCTGTGGCTAGCCAGCTCAGAGTCAGTCCCCTGAAGAGAGGAGATTCTAAATCCCCTGTTTTGTTTTTAATCTTTTTTTTTCTCTTTATTTTCCCCCATTCTAGCCCTAACAGCGATAATGCTTATATTTTCCCAGTACCCATGATGTGTTCCCTGTTTATTTTTTTTTTGTGTGCAGATGTGAGACACAGTGGAAGACACAAAGTGCACCAATCTTTATTCAATTTTAATCTTTTTTTTTCTCTTTATTTTCCCCCATTCTAGCCCTAACAGCGATAATACTTATATTTTCCCAGTACCCATGATGTGTTCCCTGTTTATATTGATCGGCCAAAGCATCCTGATTGGGGTTGTTAATCTGGGTCAATCAAGAACCTTAATGTCAACAAGATCCACTAAACCCTGTTTAGTGGTCCACTTAAAACCTGCTTTCCCCCCCACCCCCCCAGAAATGTAGACCTGGTATTTCATCTGTAGCTTTTTCTGCGATACTTTAGCCCCAGATCCTGCTCCTCTGATTCGGACTTTGACATGAGCGGCATATAGACCGTAGCCCATCTCTTGCATCTGGAGCATCTTGAGCATGTTTCCTCCTCCTTCTGGTGGCAATGGTATCGAGGCTGCATCCATCTCTCACTCTGAAGTTTCCTTGATGCCAGACAGAAGGCGGAGAACCTATAGTTTCTACTGGGCCTTCTGGCTGTTCTGAGGGACCAGGTAAGTTTTGCTCCTGCCCAGTTTGCGAGGTAATGGCTTTTGGGTGATTTGTTCAGGACTGTATCACATATCACTCTAAGTCACCGGAACTGATCTCTCATCCACCTCGCCTCATGCCCACACAGGGCCATTTCCATGGTTCCGGCAGCAAACTTGATCCCCCAAATTAAAGTTTGTCTCTTGATTAGAGGAGGTATTCCTGCTGCTGTTTTGTACGCCCCTCCATGATCTGGGAATATTTAGGTTTAACCCAGTGTGGAGTCTTCTCCCCATCAGTGACTCTGCTGGAACTATCACTGTTGTTGTGTGTGGGGTTGTCCTCTAATTGAACAGGAATTGAGGCACTTTGTTATCGATTGACACTTTAGGCTGCTTCTGTAAGCCTGTCTTCAACGTTTGGACTGCACTTCCCGCCGTTTCATTGGATGATGGATGGTATGGAGCTGTGCTCAAATTTCCTGCTGGTGAATGATGTCCGGTTGTCCCTGACCAGTACTTTTGGGAGTCCGCGTATTGTGAGCTATAATTGCAGCTTCTCAATTATTATCCCCGAGTTTGCCGAATGGACTTTGTTTGCCCAACCACTTTGAATGGGCATCCACAATGACCCGGAACATGGAGCCCATGAAAGCACCAGAGTAGCCGACATGTAATCGAGTCCAGAGTTTACCCAAGAAGGCTACTTCTTGGCTATGCGACCATTTCCAAGGCTGACCCATTCCCACGAGTGTGAGGTCTTTGGTGGCAATTTCTGTCCATATTGGCACTCTGGGCACTGACCCACCAATGCAGTTATGTTGGCATCCAACTGCAGCCACCAGACATAACTTGTTGCTAGCATCTTCAACTTGGAAACTCCTGGATGACCATGGTGGAGTTTGGCCAGTATCAGGCAGTGACCTTTACTTGGGGAAATCACCCTTGCTCCCCACAGTAATATGCCGTCCTGTACGGTGATCTAGTGTCTCTGGGTCCAGAAAGGTTTCAATCCTGGTTGCGATGGTTCTCTGTTTCCCCCATTGCCACCAGTCATTGTTTGTTTCATTAGAACTGGAATCTTTTTGTGTCTACAGTCCGATATTGTCAGCAGTGACTGGAAAGGTGTTCAGGAAGTTTATAACCAAAACAAACTCTTCCAGAGGAGGCACCATTGATGGAGTATCTGCCAGTGGGAGATGGCTTAGGGCATCGATATTAGCCACTTGGCTTCCTGGATTGTACACAATGAGAATAAGGGTTCGCTGTCGAATGCTACCAGCAGCAATGGGTGGCACAGCCTTTGTTGTCCTTCAGTATCCCTGGCAGGGGTTTCTATTACAAATTGTAATACAATAAGCTTCAATCTGCAATTTGAGAGGGAGAGGGTACAATCGGAAGTGACAATATTTCTGTTGAATAAAGGGAACTATGGAGCTATGAGGGAGGAGCTGGCCAAAGTTCAATGGTGCAATACCTTAGCAGGGATGACAGTGGAGGAACAATGGCAGATATTTCTGTGTATAATGCAGAAGTTGCAGGATCAGTTCATTCCAAAAAGGAAGAAAGATCCGAGGAGGAGGCATGGGTGGCCGTGGCTAAGAAGGGAAGTTAAGAAACATATAAAGTTAAAAGAGAAAAAGTATAACATAGCAAAGATAAGTGGGAAAACGGAGGACTGGGAAACTTTTAAAGAACAACAGAGGATTACGAAGAAGGAAATACGCAGAGAAAATTGAGGTACGAAGATAAACTGACCAATAATATAAAGGAGGATAGTAAAAGTTTTTTTAGGTATGTGAAAGGCAAAAAAATGGTTAAGACTAAAATTGGGCCCTTGAAGACAGAAACAGGGGAATATATTACGGGGAACAAAGAAATGGAGGAAGAATTGAATTGGTACTTCAGATCTGTGTTCACTGGGGAAGACACAAGCAATCTCCCAGAGGTAACAGTGGCTGAAGGACCTGCACTTAAGGGAATTTATATTTGCCAGGAATTGGTGTTGGAGAGACTGTTAGGTCTGAAGGTTGATAAGTCCCCAGGGCTTGATGGTCTATATCCCAGGGTACCGAAGGAGGTGGTTAGAGAAATCGTGGATGCGTTGGTGATTATTTTCCAGAGTTCGATAGATTTGGGATCAGTTCCTGCGGATTGGAGGGTGGCTAATGTTGTACCACTTTTTAAGAAAGGTGAGAGAGAGAGAAAGCAGGAAATTATAGACCAGTTAGTCTGACCTCAGTGGTGGGAAAGATGCTGGAGTCTATTATAAAGGATGAAATTACGACACATCTGGATAGAAGTAACCGGATAGGTCAGAGTTAGCATGGATTGATGAAGGGGAAATCATGCTTGACTAATCTTCTGGAATTTTTTGAGGATGTAACTCTGAAGATGGACGAGGGAGATCCAGTAGATGTAGTGTACCTGGACTTTCAGAAAGCTTTTGATAAAGTCCCACACAGGAGGTTAGTGATCAAAATCAGGGCGCATGGTATTGGGGGCAAAGTACTAACTTGGATTGAAAGTTGGTTGGCTGATAGGAATCAAAGAGTAGTGATAAACGGCTCCATTTCAGAATGGCAGGCAGTGACCAATGGGGTACCGCAGGGATCAGTGCTGGGACCGCAGCTATTTACAATATATGTTAATGATATAGAAAATGGTATTAGTAATAACATTAGCAAATTTGCTGACGATACTAAGCTGGGTGGCAGGGTGAAATGTGATGAGGATGTTAGGAGATTACAGGGTGACCTGGACAAGTTAGGTGAGTGGGCAGATGCATAGCAGATGCAGTTTAATGTGGATAAATGTATGGTTATCCACTTTGGTAGCAAGAACAGGAAGGCAGACTACTACCTCAATGGAATCAATTTATGTAAAGGGGCACTACAGAGAGATCTGGGTGTTCTTGTACAACAGTCAATGAAG
>NC_057738.1:25240959-25269498 GCF_004010195.1 Chiloscyllium plagiosum
GCAGGAAACATGTTTCCACTGATGGGTGAGTGCCGAACCAGAGGACACAGCTTAAAAATATGGGGTAGACCATTTAGGACAGAGATAAGGAGAAACTTCTTCACCCAGAGAGTGGTGGCTGTGTGGAATGCTTTGCCCCAGAGGGCAGTGGAGGCCCAGTCTCTGGATTCATTTAAAGAGTTGGATAGAGCTCTCAAAGATAGTGGAATCAAGGGTTATGGAGTTAAGGCAGGAACAGGATACTGATTTAAGGATGATCAGCCATGATCATATTGAATGGTGGTGCAGACTCGAAGGGCAGAATGGCCTACTCCTGCACCTATTGTCTATTGTCTAAGTTTCTGTTCACAAAGGTACTGATGGAACATCCTGACACCAAAGATGACCTTCAAACCTTCCTTCAAACCTTCCTTCCATCTGGACATAATTGTGTTCAGCATTAGCCGATATCTGCAAACCACATGTTCTCTTCACTGAGCCACCAGTGAGCCAACACTAACCCGATACCCATACGGGGAGGCATCGTATGTCAGCACTGCCTCTCACTTTGGATCGTGGTGGGCCAACACCTTAGGTAATGAGAGCTGCTTTTCACTTCCCTAAAGGCTACTACTTTGCTGTGCGACCATTTCCAAGGCTCGTTCTTTTATCAATGGCAGGTGTAAGGTTGCCAGGATGGAGGCTAGGTAATGTATGAATTATCTGTAATAATTCACTAACCCAAGTTCTGCTACAGATGTGAGGGCTGGGGTTCCTTTGATCACCCTCACTTTGTCTTTCAACAGGTGTAACCCAGTTATACTGACTCTGTAATGTGACTAGCTCACTTGGTGCACCTGGAACACACACTTTGCTCATCTGAGGCATACACCCATTTGGGAGAAATGTTTAAGCGCTATGTCCAAGTACTCAAAGTGCTCTTTTTTTTGGTCTTCCCAGTTATTAGTACATCATCCAGATGAATGGCAACCTGTGGTAACTCTTGTAAAATGTTCTCCATGGCCCACTGGAAAAGGGCACAGGCTGGTGACACTCCAGATGGCAGTCTTGTGGATTGATAGAAACCCTTATGGGGATTATTTGTAACGTACTCCTGGAATTCTTTATCCAGTCGCAATTGCAGGTAGGTATGGCTCATGTCCAGCTTTGTAAAGGACAACCTCTTCCCCCACCAACTTTGTGTACAAGGCCTCTGTGAGGGATTGGGTTTTTATCCAGCTGAGAAGCAGTTTACCATTTTCTTAAAATCCCACAAAGGCAAACTGAGCTGTCAGGCTTCACACACTATACAACCAGTGCTGCCCATTTGGCAAACTACACTGGTTTGATGATTCCTTCACTCTCCAGCCTCCTGATTTCTGTCTCTACTTTTTTGCTCACAAGGCAAATTGCAACATCTTGGAATTGCTTCCTGGTCAACATGTAAAATGGCTTTGGCCCTTCTGATAGTCCCAAGCCCTTCCTGCAAAACTTCTGGGTATTTCACTAAGATTTCACTGATGCAGCCATTTTCCAGTTAAAAAGTGTTGAGCTAATCTAGGCAAAACTTTCTCTCAACCAATTTCACCCCAATAAGCTTGGGCCCATCAGTGGTAATTGTACCAACTGCTTCTCATAGACCGGAACCAAAGTCGTATCCTTAATTTGCAACACTTCTCCAGTGTATGCTCTGTCTGGTTGAGGTCTCGTGCAAACTTAAGGGTTGGAAACTGGAATGAATCTTGTTAAAGATGGGTTCTGCAACCATAGATACAGCTGCACCAGTGTTGACCTCCATGGGAACTGGGTGACCATTTAACCAAACATTAATTTTAATTGATTCTGATTTTGATGTAGCTAAGCAATTTAATTGTTCCAACCCACATGTAGGGGGATTTTCTGGGGGTGGGGTGGGGTGAGGGGGTGCACTTTCCTGGGTACCGGCCTGAGTTTTCTTACTCAAGTCGGTCCTTGTCGGACCTCTTGGCTGTCTTGAGTCTGCATACTGGCAGCAACTCCAACTGCATACCAGCTCCGATCCTGAAGAATGTTTTAGCCGCTTGGCTAAGGCTTGGCTGTGCTGTGGGATTCTGCTGTGGGCTGGCCTAGGATCCCTGTGCTCAGCACATGCCTTGCGTGAGGCTTTGTCAGTGCCTACACTCAAGTGGTGTTCCCCAAGCTCATTTGGACAGGAGAAGGTGTTCAGCAAACTTTGCTCAGGATATTGTGCACGTCACACAGCTGCTGAAGGCACAGAAATTTTCTTCCATGAAAAAAAGATAATTTAGTACAGACACAATGCAACTTCTATATTGTAATATTCTTGATTTTAGTGGGAAGTAAAGCCACATTAAACATCAGTTTGCAATATGCAGGGATAACATCAGTGCTCCAAGCTGTGTTTATCAAGTGTTATTCTGCCAGGCTGTGAATCAAATTCATAGCTATGTCTAAATAAGTATTTGCATTGAATTAAATTTTTAACTATCCTTCATACATTAATGCCAAAATCAAAAATTTTGCCACTGGCAATACCCAATTTATAGCTTCCTAACTCTAATAGTCTGTAAATATATATGTTGATAACTTGGTAGTTAATGGATTCCTGCAATGTCTGTAAGCAAATTCATTTAGTTAGATTGGAACTTGAGGCCTCAGTTTCTGGATGAAGACACTCCTTGTACTGACCATTAACCTTCCCTGGAAGCAAGAAACTGTCATGTTGTCATTTTGAAATGTTTTCTATGTTTCAGCACTCACCAGTCGCTGGATCTTTAGCGGGATCCTCCATATTTGCACTACCAGACACGCAAAAAAGACTTTTGAAGTTTGCCAATAGTTGGACTGTACTGCGGTTTTTCGATGCCATCTCTTTTTATCTTATCTTATGATTAGCTCATCCATTTTGAATGACTCCACTTGACTTTGCTCTTTGTTGCAATCTGACTTTTACACCTGCACTTTCTTCAGATCCAAACCAAGACAAGGTTTGCATTCTTCTCCTAAATCTATGTGTCTATCGATTCCTTTTCAAGGGCTTTCTGCCATGGTTCGTTCCTGTAATTTGCAGATTTTTTTTCCTCCAAAATCCACATTCTTCTTGAGGCTATTAATTTCAAAATCAGTGTTGCTATTTTCCATTTCTCCAACAGGATTGTAGAACTGAAACTGTGTCCATGCCACCTAACATCTTTTTTTCCCGACTGTCTTTACTTTTTTTTTCTTGATCGTGGTGTTACAATATTTTTGACTGTCAGCTATAGTCTGTGTAGTACTCTTACCTCCAAGTGAGCAGGTTGTGGGTTCAAATCCTATCTAGAGACTGGAGCACTTGATCACTGACCTATTTCTCCTATTTACTTGGATCTCGCGTACTGATCACAGTGTAGTTCAGGGGGACTGTTGGAAGTGCCATCTTTCAGGTCATGTTAAACCAAGGACTCAGCTTCCCTGCAGTGCACAGAGAGATTCTATAGTACTACTCGGGCAGCAGGGCAGTTCTCAGTCTCTTGACCAGTATTTTCCCCTTTTAATCAACATAATTAGAAAATGGATTAAATGTTCCTTGTTGCAGTGCACGTTGGTGTGCACAAACAGCATGTTATCCTTTCTACATTACAATAGTTCAAAACTTCTCAAAAGTAATTCATCAGAGCCAAAGAACTTTGGAGAGCATTCTGGTCATAAAAGGTATTATGGGAAGATTCCTTCTCTGACGTTTTTAATATATTGTTCTTTTTAAAATTTGCATAGCATCAGATATATTTTAAGTGCTTTTAATATTTTGGCAATATTTTTTTTGTAGAGAAAAAGTGCAGAAGCAGGGTGGCACGTTTCCAGCTTCTGAGCCACACTTTTCGATTGCACAGCTATTTATACTTCCTCAAGTGTGTGGATTTATCATGCGAATAACAGCCTCCTGATGAACAGAGGGAGCTCGGTTATTTGCAGTGCCACTGCTGATTTTAAGGGTTTTGACACAACATCAATCTCAACATTGTAAATGTGAACTCAGTCATTTTTATTTATTTCAACACCAGTGCATACATTTGGACCTGTAACCCTTTTATGATGCCTCTTTTTTATAGATTGTATTTGCACAACCCAATTTAATACCATAAAACATCATGTCAATTTTCTCTTTCAGTTAAGCCCAAAACGAACACTGAACAAACAAAAGGAGTAATTAGAACTGGTCAAGAGCAATTTTAAAATTACCTTTACAGAGGTAGGGAAGTTTAGGGAGATGTTGTGTGTGATGAGCATAAGCAGTTCCAAAGATCATCTATCTTCCTGTTTCCCCCCACTCCCCCAAACTAATTGAAATAACTGCTCTGAGGCCAGGTCCCATTACCGAGTCACCCTTTATTTACTAGTGCACAGTAGACTGGTTGTGGCCACCCTGCTGAGTCATTATTCAACTGAGGAGATTGTAATTTTATATTGTTCAGTTAAGGCTTTCCTGATTGGGGTTGTTAACCTGGGCTAATCAAGGTCGTCTTAGTCAATGGGGTCCAACTGGTTCCAATCACTACACCAGCCTGATTCCCAAAATCTGTTCTGTATCTAGGAAACATAAGAACTAGGAGCAGGAGTAGGCCATCTGGATTCCTCTTCATATGGACGCACTGGTTACAAAGGCCCAACAATGTCTCCTCTTCCTCAGGCAGCTGAGGAAATTTGGCATGACGGTGAAATCCTTGCCAACTTTTATAGGTGCGCCATCAAGAGGATTCTGTGTGGATGTGTCACTACCTGGTATGGCCACTGTACCATTCAAGATCGGAGACCGTTAGAGAGTGGCGAACTCTGTCCGGACAAACACAAAGTCCAACCTCCCATCTATAGAGTCCATCTACCAGGCCCACTGTTAAGGAAAGGCTGCCAGCATTCTCAAAGATCCATCCCACCTGGCAATGTTTTTCTACAACCTCTACCATCGAGGAGAAGGTACAGAAGCCTGAACACACGCACCAGCCGGTTTTGAAACAGTTTCTACCCTGCTGTTATTTAAAATACTGAATGGACTCTCAAACTCTTAACACTCGCCTGTGTCTTTGTGTTTTTGTTTTTGCTGCTGTTTACCTATTATTTACTTATCTATGCTATTTAACTCTGTGATCTGCCCGTATTGCTCGCAAGCCAAAGCTTTTCACCATGCCTCGGTACACGTGACAATAAATTCAATTCAAATTTAAATTCAATAAGATCATGGCTGAACTTTTCATGGACTCAGCTCCATTTACCTACCCTCTCACTGTATTCCGTAAGGACTAGGAGCAGGCATTTCCAAACCTGACTGTAAACAAATCTTTGTGCTGTGCACTGGATTAGTTTAGCATCTGGGTATTCCTTTGCAGACATACTCGTCACCTGAAGAGACTGCAGTCTATGTTGGGTTGTTGAAAGGGACAGTTTTGACCAGATGCAAGGTTTGGATTTGCCTATGCTTCCACAAGCAAGCTGTGTTCCTTGAGGTTGAGGCAGTTCATTCACATTATTTATGCAATGGCAATATTTAGTTTGACAATCCCCAGTATTCAGATTCTATGATGGTCAAGACACCCCATTGGCACTCAAAGAGTAATTATGTTGTGCTGAACTGTAAATCTTTGTAGAAAAAGGTCAATCTCAAGCACTTTTTTTGTTAAGCTATGATGAGTTGGACATTCAAGCTGTGGCTATCATAAAACTAAGCCACACAATAAGTTGCAATTTTGTTAAACCAGCTTTGTTTATCTTACAAGTGCTTGTCTTGCAGTTTGCTGAGTCTGATGCAGTATTAATGTTCAGCACTGTGATTAAGACTGGGTGGGTTTGGCTGATTTAATGAATTCACTGTTGTTAGCTGGGTGGTAGTAGGAGTGCTGAAATTTCACTTAAAATAGGATTAAACAGGATCAAGGACAAAGCCAAGATTATTGCTTCAGATTTGATTTCTGTTAAATCTTGTTGGAGGGTGGGATTGTACTTCAAAGGGTGGTGCCACTTTATAGTGGATTCACCCAACAGTAATTATGCAAGCACAAAGATGAAGAATGGGCATCTGAGGGAGTTACTCTAAGTTTGAGATTTCATGGAATTGGCTTTCTTCAATGTTGCAAAGTAGATTTCTATCCAATATTTTCATTTAAAGTTCACTGTAAACCTCAGCTTATATAGGCAGTCCTATGTTTCTTAGCAGAAAATTGACCTTTTGGCCAAACTGTTTGGAGTTGTTGTATGCTACAGATTCAATGCCCTACTATTTTTGTGGACTCCATTCCACAGGTTGACATTGCACAGATGTTGGGAGAAAGTGAGAACTGCAGATGCTGGAAATCAGAGTCAATAAGTGTGCTGCTAGAAAAGCACAGCTGGTCAGGTAGCATCTGAGGAGCAGGAGAGTCAATGTTTCGAGCATAAGCTTTTCATCAGGAATGTGGGCCCCCACGTTCCTGATGAAGAGCTTATGCTCAAAACGTCGACTCTTCTGCTTCTCGGATGCTGCCTGACCAGCTGTGCTTTTCTAGCAGCACACTTATTGGCACTTTACAGATGTTGAAAAAATATGACCTTCTGAAGCTAAATGGTGTTTAGTTTCCTGAAGGAATAAGCAATTATTCAGTACCAAAATAAGTCTCCCAATTTAAAATGAAAAACACTTCATAGAAGCTGGGTGCCACTGGCTAAGTTGGCATTAATTGCCTATCCCTAAATGGCACCTGAATGGCAATGGTGAGTCAGCATCTTGGCCAAAAGACGTCCTGAGTGTGTAACTAGACCCACAGTGCTGTCTGGAAGGGAGCATCAGGATTTTATCTGAATGGCAGTGAAGCAACAGTGTTGCTGTTCCAAGTCAAAACTAGGGAACTTCCAGCTGGCAGTGTTCCCATGCACCTGCCCATGTTCTTCTCGATGGAGGTTGTTTATTTGGAAGGTTCTATCAAAGGAACATTGGTGAGTTGCAGTGCACTTTTTGTAGATGGTATAAACTATTGGCACTATGCATTGGTGGTAAAGGAAGAGAATGTTAAAAGTGCAGAATGTGGTGCCATTCAAGTGAGCTTCCTTGTCCTGGATAATGTCACACTAACTGAGTGATTTTGGACTGTAGTCAAGTGGAGAGTAGTCCATCACGATCCTAACTTATGGTTTGCATGTTTTTGGGAGGTAAGTAATCTCTGCAGAATTCTTTAGCCTCTGACCTGTACTTGTAGTCACAGTATTTAAGTGACTGATCCAGTTAAGTCAATCATAAGCCTGTAGGGTATTGATTTTTAATGGGATATTCAGCAATGATAGAATCTAACCATTGACATTCATTGGCACTATCCTTTTGGAGATGCTCATTGCCTGGAACTAGTGTGTTGTGAATTTTACATTGTTAACCAACTCCAGTCTCAATGTTCATAGAATCATAGAATCCCTACAAAGTGGAAAGAAGATGTTTAGCCCATTGAGCCTACACTGATCCTCTTGAGCATTCCACCCAGATGCAGCACACTATCCTGTTCCTGTAAGCCTCATTTACCATGACTATCCCACGTAGCTTGCACATCTCTAGACACTACAGTCAGCGTAGCATGGCCAATCTGACTAACCTGCACATCTTTGGATAGTGGAAAGTAATTGGAGTAGCAACAGAAATAAGTTGTAGGGGTAGAATTAGGCCATTCACCCCATTGAGTCTGTTCCACCGTTCAGACATTGCTGAGGTCCTTTTTCAACCCCAGCGTTCCATTGTCCTCTCTCTTGCTTCTCACTTACCTTTTCTATACATCAAAAGAAAACGCTTGCAATATTTTTTTTTCATTCCGATTCATCTTACCCTCATTTCAACTTCTCTCCTCTTACTGCTATTTTAGTTGTTCTCTGCTGGCTTTTAAAGGCTTCCTGTTCCTCTCCCTCTGGGCCAAATGGTTCTGTGAAATATGGCTGTACTTCTGAGGGGAAAGCATCAGTAGTGTCCTTGGAATCTGGTAAAGTATTTTGTTTTGTAGTTTCATTCTAACTTTGTCAAAAAGAGAATGATATTGGTGCCAAAAATACACCTCGCAGCATAAAAACATTGTGCAAATTTTTGTGTTCCATAAAATTCTGCACGCAAACTATTTTATTCAGTAATATTTAACAAAAGCTTCCTCTGACTCTGCAGATTTCAGAGTTGTATAAACATAAATCTGAATTTCGTAATCTCAGATGTATTTCTGTGGATGGGTTCATTCCCTTGGAAGTGGGGGAGGGAACAGCTCAAAGGTGAGATAGCAGTTTAGACAACTGCATGTTGGGCAACATCCGTGGTGCATGACCGTTGGTGAAGTAAAGCTGGTGAATGTTGCTGAATTTGATAATGTCTGTCAGAAGCTCCATTTTTGCAGCATAGGGGTAATAGTAAAATGATGCTGAGTGTGAAAGATTGCAACCTTTAATGTCCTATCTCCTATATTAAGACATCTGAGCTCAGGGATTAGTCCAAGTATTTTGGGCACCAAAAATGTCTCATGGAAATTAGGAACAAGCTTGCACTTATACCTGTTAATCATTTCACACTTGTGCATGTCAGCCCAATAGTGTTAGTACGGTTAAGGAAGTGTGATGTATAGTTGTTGGGAAGATTTGGGGTAGCTCAGTGGCTAGCACTGCTGTCTCACAGCACCAGGGACATGGGTTCAATTCCACAATTGGGTGACTGTCTGTCTATGTGGAGTTTGCACATTCTCCCTATGTCTGTGTGGGTTTCCTTCTGCTGCTCTGGTTTCTTCCCACAGTGTGAAGATGGGCAGGTTAGGTGGATTGGCCATGCTGAATTGCCCATTGCATCCAGGAATGTGTAGGCTAGGTAGGTCGCAATGTTGCATCCACCTCTGGTTTGAAAGGTGCTTTCTTTAAAAAGTGTTAGATATACACACTTGTACAATCAGTGGTTTTATAAATGGCATACCTTAGTATTTTAGTTGACAGATCTTCATAACTGTTGTGATAATCTCTTTCACCAACATCTAACTCTTCTCCATTCTGTAGTCAAGTGCTTTATTTCAAGAGCAAAGAGTAGTTCTATCAGAAGACTGGTAGCTTTGGAAAATCCGGAAACGTTTGAGCGCCGTCCTGGCCACTAGCAGAAACGTATCGTACAGTGCTGCTCTTTTATGGAAGCTTGGTACTAATTTATAACTAGCAATAAAAATCGAACTTGTGTTCTCCTGAGATTTAAGTCATGCCACAGAACAATAAATAGGTTGTCAATGGGGCCATTTGGTCAGAAGAATATTTTGATTCCTTTTGTGATCTTTGAACAATGGCAGAGGGGAGGAAATTTGTTCAGGAGCTTTGTGTTCCCAAATGACCACAGATGGCTTTTGTGGAGTCAGTAACTGGGGTGAACCTGGGAATCTCCTGCTTCATTCCGATTGGAAAAGTTTGCACAGAGAAAATAAAGCTTCCTGTACTGAAAATATAACATTGATTACACAAACTAAACATAAGTAACTGTTGGTTGAGTCTTCAGGTTAGCAAATTTATATGCGTGCAAGTTGTTAGCTTTTTAATATCTTGTATTCTGAATGCTTCACAATGTTAATGAAATGGTGTGAAGGAGGAGAATTTGCAATTCTGGGTACTTGCAAAGAGCATCATGGAATGAATTGGATCATCTTCCATGCTCTGTGTTTTAGTTTTGGCCTAAGGCCGGTTGGGATTACATTTGTTTCTTTTTGTTCTGTTCCCAAAGGTTGACTAATTGTAGCATCCATGTAGAAATATAAGTGGCAATAATGCTTTTGAATGTAATTAGAAAAACACCTATGTAGTTCTGAATTGTATGTATTACTTGATTAATTGTGGTCGACTTTTATTATACTCACCTATCAGGAAGCTGCATTTTACTGTATGGTCACAATGCAGTGATGGAGTTCAACTTCCAATCACGTGCTCTTAGTGAAAACACAACAATATTCTTTACTATACATTCCAAGCCTGCTTGCTCATGAAAAATGTAACGAAGTTTGTTGCTACTGCAAGTGCCAATACTCCAAATCTACATTGACTTCTTTAATATTACAAATATTTTGTACTTTGTTTGAACTGCAATGTAGATGCTTCATCATCATGTGTCTAGGCTGGTGTTTCTTCCACATATGCCACCTGGGATCTTTTAAATGGAGGAGTGACTGACTTATGAATGCAGCTGTTTTTATTATCACATCTACTTAATTTAGTCAAGTAACACTTTTTTTTTTGAGTCTTGCAATCCACACACCATTCATGTCATCCCAGTTATTGATTTGCTGTTTTGTTTCTTTTTAGTTTTCCATCTGTCTGAGAAAGTCACCTCGGTGGTACCGGAAAGTGCCCTGCTGATTGTACTGGGCCTCATCCTGGGAGGAATTGTCTGGGCCGCCGATCACACTGCCTCCTTCACTTTAACACCAAATGTCTTCTTCTTTTACTTGCTGCCACCCATTGTACTGGATGCCGGATATTTCATGCCCAATCGGCATTTCTTTGGGAATCTTGGAACCATTTTAATGTATGCCGTCATTGGAACAGTATGGAATGCTGCTACCACTGGTCTCTCCCTCTATGGTATCTTCAAAACGGGTATTATGGGTAAGGAGTGTGGCTTTGTATTATCGAATGGAAGTATGGCCAGACTATAATAACCAGGCGACTGACTGACTGTGTGGTGTTTGCACATTCTCCCCGTGTCTGTGTGGGTTTCCTCTGGGTGCTCTGGTTTCCTCCCACAGTCCAAAAATGTGCAGGTTAGGTGAATTGGCCATGCTAAATTGCCCGTAGTGTTAGGTGAAGGGGTGAAATGTAGGGGAATGGGTCTGGGTGGGTTGCGCTTCGGAGGGTCAGTGTGGACTTGTTGGGCCGAGGGACATGTTTCCACACTGTAAGTAATCTAATCTTTTTAAAAAAAGTAGTGGTCATTGCTCTCTGGAGTATAATATAACTCTAAATGTTTTTTTTTAACTTCTTGACTTCTTTCCCTCAACATTTAATACTGATTGATAGGATTTCTAATTGATTGGCTAGAGGAAATGTGTATGAGTAACATTACTGTTGATAGTAAAGGCTTGGATTGTACCAGTTTTGCTAATTCTTTGATTTAAATCCAGGATGAACTGATTTTTCACATGTGGAAGTTTAGCTTTAGCATGCACATTGAATCAATGACGTGGAGGTGCCAGTGTCTGACTGGGGTGGACAAAGTTGGAAGTCACGTGACACCAGGCTATAGTCCAACAGGTTTATTTGAAATCACCAAGCCTTTGGAGTGCTGCTCTTTTCACACAGGAACATGATGAAGGAGCAGCACTCTGAAAGCTTGGTAATTTCAAATAAACCTGTTGGATTATAACCTGGTGTCATGTGACTTCTGACATTGATTCAATGTTCTGAAAACTGAGGGGTACGCTTCGCCAGTGATCCTTGTGTTTGTAATTAAGATGTCATTATTGCTAAGTTAGAATAATCACATTCATGAAATAATTCTAACACTTCACTATCCAATCTGAGCCTTTAGTCTCTACTGAGGAGCTAGATCAATGTTTAGAATTACTGTACAGGTCCTAGTATATTATATGTAGATACACTTTTTAGTGGTTAATGAGGGATCTGTTTGTCGTGAAGTTGAGCAGTTGCAAAAGAAACTTGCCTAACCTTATTTTATTCTGCAGTACGTGTAGCCAGTTGGGTCATTTTACAGATGAAATGGAGAGCCAATTTACTACCAAGGGTCCTCAGCTGCAATTTCAACATTAACTCTTTCAGAGTCTTTACCTTGTACAATTATTCCTTGCTGGGAAGTATCTTAACTTTTGCTTTTGCATTTGTGTGTAACAATATAATACACCTGCACACATGCATTGCGTTTTCTTCCTGATTCACTTGGTCTTAGAGGCTCGGCAGCTCTTTAGTGTCTGGAGAAAGTTCACTAGCAGTCTTTTCTCCCTCCCCTGATCTCCTGGTTTTGGCAGCTGCCCACTTCCTACCTTCTAATTCATACATAACACACTGTTTCCCTGCCAAACTCTTTTGCCCTCTTGTGTCCAAATCCTCCAGCTTTCACTGGTCGTTCTGTGCTGAACCAATGCTCACTTACTGGTTAGTGTAAGAATGGAGCAGATGGGCTTCAAAAGGTATGAAGTATTTACCTTTTTTGCTTTGTCAGAATTATGCCCACCATTGACTTACCACTAAGGTTTTGGAGAGTGTCTGACCATGAAGAGACTTTTTTTTTGTTTTCGTTGCGTCTTTCTCGAGGCTCCCTGTCACTATCCATCTCGTAAGATTATAATTCTGTTCTTTTGTTTTCCTCCTCCTCACTTTCCGAACTAATTTTCAACGTTCACTTTCAATTTGGATGATACATCTTGGCCCATCAGGATCTTGAGCTAGATCTATTTTATCTGGAAAATCTTACTGCAGATGGGCTTGGGTCAGGTTAGGATGCACACTTACTGCATTGTCCATACAACCTCCCTCCTCCACCTGCAGGATGCTTTCTTCTAAGATAAAATCAAATTGAATTTTTTCACCACTCCAGTCACTTTAGACAACATTTGCACTGACTAGAAACCGCAGGGACCCATTATGATGTTGTATGGGTGCCCATTTGCAATCAAGTCACTAATTGAACATCCCATCCTTTTTTATTATTTTGAATCCCTTTATAACTTCACCCTTCCGTTTGCCTAACCATGTCCAGCCCCAAGATCCTCTGACACACCCTCGATTTTTCTTTTTCCTGTCACTGGTGCTGTTTTGTACTACTAGGTGTCCATGAATTCTGTTCCTAACCCTTTCCAGATCTCTCTCCTTTTTTAAGGGGCTCTCTAAAGCCTATCGTTTGTAATATCTCTTTGGGTAGTTTAGTGACGATTGTTTACTGCTAATATTTCTGTGAAGCATCTTGGGATGTTTTGCAACATTAACTATGTGCCGCTCAAATGCAAGTTGTTATTGTTACCCTAGTCACAACTGAAAGTTAAAATTCCTTGTGGTCTCAACTTTGTTTGCAGGACCTATACAGGCTGGTCTATTGGAATTCCTTCTGTTTGGCAGTCTGATTGCAGCAGTTGACCCAGTGGCTGTGTTGGCTGTGTTTGAAGAGGTCCATGTAAACGAAGTGTTGTTCATCATTGTGTTTGGAGAATCTCTACTGAACGATGCTGTCACTGTGGTAGGTTTAGCAGCACGTTTAACTCCTTGGTCATTCTCCTTTTCTAATTGTAAATGAAGGGACCAAATTCAGATTTGTGCCGATGTGTTCATTTTCAATTTGGATGATACATCTTAGCCCATCAGGATCTTGAGCTAGATCTATTTTGTTTTTTTTCTGTATCCAAACCTGTGACAGGAGATTTGTGTGGAGCCAAATCACTGGTGTACAATATGTTTATTATTCTGGCTGACAATTGGTTTTTGTGTAGTTTTCAGCTGTTTCAGAGACGAGTCACTGAACTTAAAATGCACCCCAACGCCCAACAATTACAACTGAAGTTTCAGTCTTCTTGTTACTCATCCACTCAATATAAGTATCTTTGCTGCATAGACTTTCACTTTCTGAGAGGGAGATCATGTCGAACAAATTTGATTTGAATTTCTTTTAAGGAAGTGAGTAGATGTGAGTAATGCGATTGATGTAGTCGACATGAACTTCAAGAAGGCTTTTGACAAGGTCTTTCAGGCAGACTAGTGAAGAACTGAACAGCCTATGGTCTCCAGGACAATTTAGCAAACTGGATCTAAAATTGATCTAAATGACAGGGAGCAGTGATGGTCAAGGAATGTTTTGAGTGAAAGTTATTGGTGTGCTATAGGGTTTGGTGCTGAGTCCCTTGCTGTTGATTATATGCATTAATGATCTGGATATGAATGTAGGAAGTATGATCAGTAAGACTGCAGATGGCATGAAAATTGGTGGTGTGATAAACAACAAGGGGAAGCCTTCCATTACAGGACAGTATCGACAGGCTGATCAGATGTGCTGAATATGACAATTGGAATTTAATTCCAAGAAAGGTGAGGTGATATAATTTGGGAGGACTGATAAGGCAAGCAAGTTGAATGCTAGCACCCTAGGAACTACAGGGGAGTGGAGGGACCTTGTGGTGCAAGTCCATATATCCCTGAAGATCAAAGGATAGGTAGATAAGGCATATGGGATACTTACCTATATTGGGCAAGGCACTGAATACACAAGTAAGGAGGTTATGATGGAGCAGTAGATAGATTAGTTAAAATCATTGTTTCCACAGTATAAGGAAACTAGACCATTTGGCCCAACAAGTCCACACTGAACCCTTCAAAAAGTACCTCACCCAGACCTATTCCCCTACCCTATCACTTTACATTTCCCCTGACTAATGCACCTAACCTATACTGCCCTGAACACTATAGGCAATTTAGCATGGCCAATACACCTAACCTGCACATCTTTAGACTGTGGGAGGAAACCGGAGCACTCGGAGGAAACCCACACAGACATGGGGAGAATGTGCAATCTCCACGTAGACATTTGCCTGAGGCTGGAATCAAACTCTTGTCCCTCGATCTGTGAGGCAACAGAGCTAGCCACTGAACCACTGTGCTCCATAGCTGGAGTTTGTTGTGCAGTTCTGGTCACCACACTATATAGGAAGGATGCAGTTGCACTAGAGCAGGTGCAGAAGAGATTTGCCAAGATGTTCAGAGTTGGAGCAAGTCTGGCTTCGCACGGTGGCTCTGTGGTTCGCACTGAATACAGAACAGAATAACAACCTATCCCAAAAACCCAACAAACTATCCCAATTTAATAATACTGTTCCAAATTCTTGCAACAATCCCCATAAACCCTGCTTGGATAAAAAATGTAAAATCAAACCCAGGGTCTTACAGGAGAGATGTCAGAGAGAGGGAGGATAACATGGGCCTGCTGCTTTGAGTCCAGCAACTTCAAAACAACTGACTGCTTGCTCTGAGCAGCCAGACTGCTAAAACCAGCGCCATCCAAGCCAGAATAAAGCTGAACGGGGAGAACTGGCCACTCCTCTTTCATTATCAGAGTGTTTTTTTTTTTAAAACTTGAAAGCCTTTTCCCTGAGGCAGTATCTCCTAGCTATGATCAAGTTGGCCCTAAAACCCATCCAAACTAGACACCCTTTATCACTGCTGTGGGGGAAAAAAAACCTAAGGATAACATAACCTTGTTAAGAGTAGCGTCATCACACATGCAATTCTGGAAAGAGGTGTGAGGATACTTCAGAAGCTTCAGGAGATTTACCAAATGAACATAACTCCTAGAACAGCACAGTACAGATCTATCGGCCCTTGATGTTGATGCCAATCTTTTATCCTTATCTAACCTACATACCCTTCATTTTGCTATCATCCATGTGCCTATCCAAGAGTTGCTTAAATGTCCCTAATGTATTCGACTCTACTACCACTGCTAGCAGTGCATTCCATGCACCCACCACACTGTGTAAAGAACCTACCACTGGCATGTCCATAAACTTTCCTCCAATCACCTTAAAATTGTAACCCCTCGTGACAGTCATTTCTGCCCTGGGAAAAAGTTTCTGACTATTCACTCTGTGTCTCATCATCTTGTACACCTCCAAGTCACTTCTCACCCTTCTTCGCTCCAATGAGAAAAGCCTTAGCTCACTCAACCTTCCTTAGGACCTGCTCTCCAGTCTAGACAGCATCCTGGTAAATCTCTGCACCCTCTAAAGCTTCCACATCCTTTCTATAATGAGGCGACTAGAACTGAACACAATATTCCAACTGTGGTCTAGCCAGGGCTCTATAGAACTGCAGCATAACCTTATGGCTTTTAAACTCAATCCCCCTGCTAATGAAAGCCATCACACCATATGCCTTCTTAACCCGATCAACTTGAGTGGCAACTTTAAGGGATCTATGGACATGGACTCCAAGATCCCTCTGTTGTTCCACACTGCCAAGAATCCTGCCTTTAACCTTTTTTTATTCTGTATTTGAATTCGCCCTTCCAGAGTAAATCACTTCATGCTTTTCGAGATTGAACTCCATCTGCCACCTATCAGCCCAGTTGTACATCCTGTCAATGTCTCGCTACAACCTAGAACAGCCCTCTACACTATCCACGACTTCACCAACCTTCGTGTCATCAGCAAACTTACTAGCCTCACCCATCCACATCGTCATCCAAGTCATTTATAAAAATCACAAAGAGCAGAGGTCCCAGAGCCGATCCCTGCGGAACACCACTGGTCACCAAGCTCCAGGCTGAATACTTTCCATCTACTACCACACTGTACCACACTAAAATCCATGTATACCACATACCCTGCTCTACCTAAATCAGTGTTTTGTCACATCCTCAATTCAGTAAGGCTTGTGAGGCATGATCTGCCTCCCTCAAAACCATGCTAACTATCTCTAATCAAACTATGGTTTTCCAAATAATCATAAATCCTGTCTCTCAGAATCTTTTCCAATAAGATGGGAAGCCTTCAGAAATGAGATAACAAGAATCCAGAGAAAGTATATTCCTGTCAGGGTGAAAGGGAAGGCTGGCAGGTATAGGGAATGTTGGATGACTAAAGAAATTGAGGGTTTGGTTAAGAAAAAGAAGGAAGCATATGTCAGGTATAGACAAGTTAGATCAAGTGAATCCTCAGAAGAGTATAAAGAAAGTAGGAGTAAACTTACGAGGGAAATCAGGAGGGTAAAAAGGGGATATGAGATAGTGTTGGCAAATAGAATTCAGGAGAATCCAAAGGGTTTTTACAAATATATTAAGGACAAAAGGGTAACTAGGGAGAGAATAGGGCCCCTCAAAGATCAGCAAGGCGGCCTTTGTGTGGAGCCACAGAAAATGGGGGAGATACTGAATGAATATTTTGCAACAGTATTTACTGTGGAAAAGGGTATGGAAGATATAGACTGCAAGGAAATAGATGGTGACATCTTGCAAAATGTCCAGATTACAGAGGAGGAAGGGCTGGATGTCTTAACGGTTAAAGGTGGATAAATCCCCAGGATCTGATCAGGTGTACCCGACAACTGTGGGAAGCTAGAGAAGTGATTGCTGGGCCTCTTGCTGAGATATTTGTATCATTGATAGTCACAGGTGAGGTGCTGGAAGACTGGAGGTTGGCAAATGTGGTGCCACTGTTTAAGAAGGGTGGTAAAGACAAGCCAGGGAAGTATAGACCAGTGAGCCTGACCTCTGGGCAAGTTATTGGAGGGAATCCTGAGGGACAGGATGTACATGTATTTGGAAAGGCAAGGACTTATTTGGGATAGTCAACATGACTATCATGTCAACATGAGTGGGAAATCATGTCTCACAAACTTGATTGAGTTTTTTGAAGACTTAACAAAGAAGATTGAGGGCAGAGCAGTAGATGTGATCTATATGGACTTCAGTAAGGCGTTCGACAAGGTTCCCCATGGGAGATTGATTAGCAAGGTAGAAGACAGAGGGTGGAGGTGGAGGGTTGTTTTTCAGACTGGAGGCCTGTGACCAGTGGAGTGCCACAAGGATCGGTGCTGGGCCCTCTACTTTTTGTCATTTACATAAATGATTTGGATGCGAGCATAAAAGGTAAAGTTAGTAAGTTTGCAGATGACACCAAAATTGGAGGTGTAGTGAACAGCGAAGAGGGTTACCTCAGATTACAACAGGATCTGGACCAGAATGGGCCAATGGGCTGAGAAGTGGCAGATGGAGTTTTATTCCGATAAATGCAAGGTGCTGCATTTTGGGAAAGCAAATCTTAGCAGGACTTGTACACTTAATGGTAAGGCCCTAGGGAGTGTTGCTGAACAAAGAGACCTTGGAGTGCAGGTTCATAGCTCCTTGAAAGTGGAGTCGCAGGGAGATAGGACAGTGAAGGTGTTTGGTATGCTTTCCTTTATTGGTCAGAGTATTGAGTACAGAATTTGGGAGGTCATGTTGCGGCTGTACAGGACATTGATTAGGCCACTGTTGGAATAATGCGTGCAATTCTGTTTTCCTTCCTATCGGAAAAATGTTGTGAAACTTGAAAGGGTTCAGAAAAGATTTACAAGGATGTTGCCAGTGTTGGAGGATCTGAACAGACTGGGGCTGTTTTCCCTAGAGCGTCGGAGGCTGAGAGGTGACCTTAGAGGTTTACAAAATTATTACGGGCATGGATAGGATAAATAGACAAAGTATTTTCCTTGGGGTTGGGGGAGTCCAGAACTAGAGGGCATAGGTTTAGGGTGAGAGGGGAAAGATATAAAAGAGACCTAAGGAGCAACTTATTCATGCAGAGGGTGGTAAGTGTATGGAATGAGCTGCCAGAGGATGTGGTGGAGACTGGTACAATTGCAACATTTAAGAGGCATTTGGATGGGTATATGAATAGGAAGGGTTTGGAGGGATATGGGCCATGTGCTGGCAGGTGGGACTAGATTGGGTTGGGATATCTGGTCGGCATGGACGGGTTGGACCGAAGGGTCTGTTTCCATGCTGTACATCTGACTCTAATTTGGATGTAAGACTGACATGTAAGTTCCCTCCACTATTCCTGATTGGCCCTGCTGTCACTCCGGCCATCCGCTTGTTTCTCGCCTTTGTGGGAGGCATGGTGGCACAGTGGTTAGCACTGCTGCCTCACAGCGCCAGAGACCCGGGTTCAACTCCCACCTCAGGCGACTGTCTGTGTGGAGTTTGCACGTTCTCCCCGTGTCTGCGTGGGTTTCCTCCGGGTGCTCCGGTTTCCTCCCACAGTCCAAAGATGTGCAGGTCAGGCGAATTGGCCATGCTAAATTGCCCATAGTGTTAGGTAAGGGGTAAATGTAGGGGTATGGATGGGTTGCGCTTCAGTGGGTCGGTGTGGACTTGTTGGGCTGAAGGGCCTGTTTCCACACTGTATTGTAATCTAATCTAAAATCTAATCTATAAGTGTAGAATGCCTTAATCCTACCCTCAAACATTTTCATGCCTCCTTCTAGCTCTCCTAAATCCATTCTTCAGTTCCTCCCTGGCTACCTTGTAACCCTCTAGAGCCCTGTCTGATCCTTGTCTCCTCAAACTTAAGCTTCCTTATTCCTCTTGACAAGATGTTCTACATCCCTTTTCACCCAAGTTTCCTTCACCCAACCATCCCGTCCTTGCCTCTGTGGGACAATCCTATTGGCACTATCAGCAAGTGTTCCTTAAACATCCTCCGCACTCCTGTCATGCATTTTTGAGAACATTTGTTCCCAATTTAGGCACAGCTCCCATAAGATTTAGTTATAACATTAGGTTGGAGAAGCTTGGATACTATTGAACAAAGGATAGGTGTACAATATCAGCTTCCTTTCAGATAGGATAGTCAAAGGAAAGCCACCTCCTCCAACTGATGGTACAATAAAGGGACAGATTTGCACTTCTGGGCTAGAGTTTAATTGAGCAGAACCTATTTTATCACATTGATAACAGAAACTTATCTGCAAGGATGATAGAAGAGGTGATAATCAATGTTTTTAAAGGGAATTGGATAGATACTTGAAGACAATCTGTTAGGCATGTGGGCACAGTGAAGAGGAATGGGACTAATTGGCCTCCTCGACTGATTCCACGTTGGTCATCTATGTGTTGAGTAGGAATTGTCATAATGAGTGATTCTACTCTCAATTAAGTTATATTTTTCATTAAATGGCTGAACAGATGAAATAGGTACATTTTTCATACTTTACACATCTGGATAATGCTGGCGTTATCTACATTCATTGAAAACTGTTAATGTAGAGAAAGCTGTAATTTATCATTACATTCTGAAGTGCTTCCAAATGCTGAATTACTTTTATAGTATAACCCCCTGTTGTGTAGGTTGTATGACAACCAGTTCACTCACACCAAGGTCCTGCAAATAGAAGGGAAAAGAATCTATTGTTGTAGCACCTTTCATGACACTAGAGTATCTCAAAGCCCTCCATAACCAATTAAATACATCTGATATGTTGTTATTGTTTTAGGGTTGAGACTGTTAGCTAAGGTAAATGACGATGCATTTCTTTTACTGTCTGAGTGGCGTGGGGTTAATTATGTTCACTTAAACTGGAATTAGTCAGAATGTATTGGTTTTAATATTTCATCTGATACCTTCACCTCTGACAATGCAGTGTAAAGAAGTGCTAGGCTGGGTTTTGTGCTCATGGCTGTGTAATTGGGAGTAAAAATTACTTCAGTTAACAAGTGGAGCTCAGCTGAAATAGTTAATCTGACAAACTGCATAGTCCTCACTCATTGTTAATAGGGCAGATATTGGAACACTTTGGGTGTCAGCTGGGGAATGAGGAGTGATGCTTGTTCTGTCCGTTTGGGTCCAATAGTTAATCAGGATTGTTGGGAGAGTGGTATGAGGGAGTTACATGATGGGAAATAATGGGCATCCTACATTAAGGTAGTTTCACTGTGGTCTCCTCTTTTCCCCTTGCTCCAGAAAGCTGTTGAAGTGTCAATGGCAAGTTTCAAGTGGTGGTGCAGCCAGGATATTGAAAGTTTCAGGAGAATAGAATAAAAGTGAATGGATGGGGTTACAATACTGAGTTAGACATGACCTAATTTCCTGGTAAAATGCTCACATGAAGTTGCATGTCTTGCACGTGTTCTTGTGCTCCTCTTATAACTTTACCTGACGACTCTTTTTATTTTAAAGAAACTTCTAACTTTATCCACTCAACTAAGGAATTTAGTTTTGCAAACATGCTGGTGTCAACTGTTGTATAAAAGAGAGATGGCCCAAGAATGTTACATATTTGAATTAGATGTCTGCTTTGTACTTGTGTTTGCAGGCAAGAATGTCATTCAGTATTTAAGATATTACAAAAACCTAAGATGTCTGAATGTAAGGTGCTTCTTGTATCCAAACAAAAATCTTCGGTAAAGTAATCTTTCTGCAGCATGGGTTGCTTTTGATAATACTTTTTCTTTTTTTTAAGGTGCTGTACAATGTCTTTAGTTCATTTGTTGCAATTGGAGGAGAAAACATTGAAGGCCTGGATTATTTCAAAGGCATAGGTATGACAGCACCTCTGCGCAAAAGTGAGAAGTACAAAAGCACAACGCTACATCTACTCTCTCCATCTCGTGTCTCGCCCCCAAACCCGCCAAACAGCAACTGGTTTTCTCTAAATATCCTTTTTGATGTTAGTGAATGATCAGCCTGAAGGCAAGTCATAGAGTTGTGCAGCATGGAAACAGACCCTTTGATCCAACTCGTCCATGCTGACCAGATATCCCAATCTGACCTAATCCCATTTGCCAAAGCCCTTGGCTCAATGTCTACTGTTCCTTAGTTCTATGCTGTTTTATTGTCAGCTTTTCTTTCAGTGCCACTTTGACATTGCCTTCCATACTTGGGGACAGATTTGAGGAGAAGGTTTTAAATCTACCACAGGCTGAAAGGCAATCAAACCTGCACTGTAGGTGTTAGTCTGAAGCATGTGTTGGAAAATGACCAAATCAGTGCCTTTTTGTATGGAAGGAAACTTGTTATGCTTGGGACTGCAGTCATACCATCAATCGCTCCCTGTGGTGCTCCAACATTGTTTCAGTTTCAGTTGCAGTTGGACAGAAATGTTGGCACCACCTGTAGGACTGCACTGAAAGCTTTGGACTAGACCACGTACAAGTCTTGTGTTGTCTGAACTCCAAGCTGGATTTTTATCTGGATTTGTTGAGAAATGTCTAGGTTTGCAGCCCTGATATTTAAAAAAAATTTTTTTTGGGGGGTGATTGGGGTGTGGAGGAGGGGAAAATGCCTTGAACAACATGGGTTTTCATTTGTGAAGGCAGTTTAAAAGGTCTGCCTCAGTTTCCTGGGACTTGGTCTTCAGTCTTGTTAAGTATTGGTCCCTGTAATCCACATCCATGTCAATTTTCATGTTGAAGAATAGATTTCTTCAACTCTGCTGTATCCAAAGTTTTTATTTTAGAAGTAATCTAATTCATGAAAACTCCTTCAGTAAGTTTAAATCCTTCACAGACTTACAACAAAAATAACTAACCTGTAAATAATGTCTTGGAGCTATTAATTAAACTAGGAGCTTAAAGACTCTTGCTCTGTTATGGGCAGGTTGTGGAAGCAGTCAAGCAATAATAATGGCATCATCATAGCACTCCAAGTTTTTTTTCAAATATTTATAGAAACTACTACTTGACATTGCCTGTGCCTGAGTAAAAAGCAATGGGGTATTTTTGCTCCAAACTTTAATAGCCAAGGGATTTAAAATAACTCAATAGTTCTATATACCTTTTATCCTGGTCTTCATGAGCATTGATACCTCAATGATAAAGCTGTGGAACACATCTTGTGGGCTGAGGCTGTTCCTAGAAGAAAGATCAGATCAACTTGTCCTGCGAATTAAGTTTAAATGGCTCAGCTAATTTGCGCCTGGCAACTGACAGCCCACTGTCCTTCCATTACCAATGAAAATTGGATGTACCAGAAATGTAGGAGGCATCTCCAAATCTAGATTCTGACAATACTTGTTTGAAGTATATCTCCCTGACTCTGCAAAAATCTGACCCATAATCTCATACACCACTGGGGCAACAGTGAGCTACACCTGACACTCTTTTGAAAGTAAATATTGGAGATGCCAAAGCCACTTTATTTAGTTTAATCCAAAAATTATTTTTCCTTACCCATTGACTCTGCCTGACAACTGTCTGAAGCTGAAGCATACTTGTAAACTTGGAGTAATATTTAATCCAGAGATGATCTTCCCATTACATATCCATCTTGTCATGAATAATGGGGAAGTGGGATAAATATAGTTTGAGTCCTGTTCCCCTCTTAAACAGGAGATGGTGAGGTATCACTTACTGCTTTCCCTTTCTCTATTCCCATCCCTTATTGACACCGATGGAAGGGCAATACAAAACCCTGGCTTTTGGATTCTAATTTCTAAAATAAACCCACAGCAAAATTCTTTTAATGGTGAAATCAAAGATAGCGTTGATTAATACAACATTCAAAATGGCAGGGAATGACTTTGCGATTCCAAACATACATGACTTCTCAAGAAATTAAGGAAGGCAGAATAGAGACAATGAGTCATAGAGATGTACAGCACAGAAACAGATCCTTCGGTCCAACTTGTTCATGCTGGCCAAATATCCCAACCTAATCTAGTAATTTTTTTGCGTTTACTTGGCCTGTATTCCTCTTAAGCCCTTCCTATTCATATACCTATCAAGATGCCTTCTAAATGTTGTAATTGTACCAGCCCCCACCACTTCCTCTGGCAGCTCCATTCCATCCACCCTCAGCTTGAAAATGTTGCCCCTTAGATCCCTTTTATATCTTTTTCCACCCCACCCTAAACCTATGCCCTCTATTCATCGACTCCCCAACCTCAGGGAAAAGACTTTGTCTCTTTATATTATCCATGGCCCTCATAATTTTGTAAATCTCTATAAGGTCACCCCTGAGCCTCCGATGCTCCAGGGAAAACAGCCCCAGCCTGTTCAGCCTCTCCCTGTAGCTCAAATCCTCCAACCCTGGCAACATTCTTTTGTAAATCTTTTCTGAGCCCTTTAAAGTTTCACAACATTCTTCCAATAGGAAGGGGACCAGAATTGCACACAATATTCCAACAGTGGCCTAACCGATATCCTGTACAGCTGCAAAATGACCTCCCAACTCCTATACTCAATGTGCTGACCAATAAGGAAAGCATACCAAATACATTCTTCACTATCCTATCCACCTGCAACTCGATTTTCAAGGAACTATGATCCTGAACTCCAAGATCTTTGTTCAGCAATGCTCCCTAGAACCTTACCATTTAAGTGTACAAGTCCTGCTCTGATTTGCTTTTCCAAAATGCATCACCTTGCATTTATCTAAATGAAACTCTGTCTGCCACTCAGCCCATTGGACCATCTGATCAAGACCCCATTGTAGAGAAGATGGATCTTAAATTGCAAGTTTTAGTAAATCTGAGAGATTAAAAATTAGTTCGAGTTACAACTTCCTGGAGCTCAGTGTCCAATGATCGTTCCCTTGGTGAGCTGGGCTTGGTTGTTTTTTTTTTCCCTTTTTTGCAGGTAACACATTAGATTTCTTTCCAGCGAGCAATGTGAATATTGACATGGAGAGGCAGGCTGCCAACTCAGCCTGGAGTTCTGCTTTCCCTCTGGAGGCTGAACAGTTACTGACTTTAAATTCTAGAATTGTACACTTGAGCAATTTAACAAACTCTGATATTTGTCAAGCAATAAGGGTGGGTATTTCAGATGCTGATGATTCATTCTGAGTGGGCTAATTGGAAGGTTGTTTATCTAACAATGTATCTTTCCCTCCCCATTAGAATTTCCATTTGGAGGTCATGAGGTAACTGTAAAAGCATTAGTGCTTACTTTCACGTAATGGGTCTTGATGTCTCCCTTTGTCCAGAATTGGCTGGAAAGAAATGGCTTATGTCTGGATCCTTTGTGTCAACTTTAGCGAGAATGTCTGTCTATGCAATTCAGGAGGGTTCAGAAGCTTCTGGAACTAGTTATGTAACAGTGTTGGCTATTTTGATTTCAACAAGGTCGACCATTTTTGAAAGAAACACAATTCAAACCTGAAAATACGGAAGAGATCTATTTCCACCTCTATAATGTCACCCATGTCTGGTCCAGCCTTAGCTCCTCTGCTGGAACCGTCTTACATACCTTTGTTACTTCCAGACTGACTACTCCAATACACTGCTTCCATCTTCCATTAACTTAAGCCTTGCTAAAAACCTGCAGCCCGTATCATCATTTGCATCATATTCTGTTCACTGATCTGTCCTGTGACCATGAAATGATGTGACAAATTGATTAAGCAATGCTTCGATCATAACCTCCTGAATTTTTGCTTTTAAATTGCTTCTTCCTATCTCTAACTCCTTACCATTCTCTGAATGTGCCTTGCCCCCTTTTGAACTGATCGTAACTGTTCTACCATTGGTGGACATGCCTTCAGCAGCTAGACTATAACCATTAGGAATTTCCTCCCTGAAAAATCCACCTCCTTTTGACCAAGAATCAATCTGCCCTAGTATCTAGGTAGGTGTTTTGTTAATATTCCTGTGATGTACCTTGGAATATTATAATTCATTAAAGGCGCCATGTAAATTCCTGTTCAGATGACATCCTTGTTCATATTTTGATGTGTAAAATGTAAAATCTGATGTCTAATATGGGACTTCTTTTCTTTGCAGTTTCTTTCTTTGTTGTGAGCTTGGGTGGAACTGCTGTTGGCATCGTCTTTGCATTCCTGTTGTCCCTGGTAACCAGATTTACCAAGCATGTGAGAGTGATTGAACCTGGATTTGTCTTTGTCATTTCATACTTGTCCTACCTCACTGCAGAAATGCTTTCACTTTCTGCTATATTAGCGTAAGTAGTTTTAAAAAAAATCTATTCAACATTGATTCAGCTGTTCCCTCACTTAATTGTAGTTAGTGTCAGCTGTGGATGGGCAATGTCTTGGACACACAGAAAGGGGAATGAGGGGCTTTCCTACTGACTTAACATCTTCTAGTCTCAGTTTTACTATGTTTAGTTTATATCTCAGAATTAACTGATCTCCATCTGGGTTGCAGTTGTAATTAGTCAGTGTCCAATGGCTGATCACTACTCTTTATTGGAAACTGAGCTAGTCCTATTTTGTATTTGAACACAGGATCACATTTGACTCTTGTGGCTCATTCACACTAAAAATGGATAAATTTGGATGAGTGTCCCTTTTACATGTTTGTGAATTGAGGGAGTGGGCAGAGAATGTGCAAACTAAATGTTCAGAATAGATGGACAAACTCAATGTCAATTAAAAACAAACTGCTGGAGGAACTGAATAGGTTTGGCAACATTTGTGGAGAGAAAGCAGGTTTAACAAAGAGAGAAGTTACTGGAAAAACTCAGCAGGTCTGGCAACATCTGTGAAGAGAAATCAGATTCAACGTTTTGAGTCCAGCGACCCTTCCTCTCCACCTGAACATTCACTTTTTTGATTTCCCTTCTCTTCACAGATGCTGCCAGATCTGCTGAATTTTTCCAGCAACATCTGTTTTTGTTTTGCTTCTGATTTACAGCACCAGCAGTTCTGAGTTTTTATGTCTGTCATTCTTCAGAACTGAGTACTTTGGAAAAGGTGGGATTCATGCTAATGACAGGGAGAGGTTGTGGGGGGGAGGGGGGATGCCTTTGGGAAGGAGTGAGTGAATAATTGGAGATGGAGCCCAGAGAGTAAGAAACAAAGTTAGACAGACAAAGGGATGGTCAGTAGTAAGACAGGGAAACAGAGAAGCTGATAACAGGGACAAATCAGACTGTGTAATCAGGTTACCTGTACTGAAAACGTTCCATGTCACGACAGGGTCTAGGGGTGGCTAAGCAACTTAGAAGGTATTCAGACTTTAAAATTAATGGGACTCAACACTGGGTTGTGAAGGTTGCAGGGTCCCCAGGAGGAAAATGAGGTGTTCTTGCTGGAGCACCGAAGCAGGCCCGAGAGAGAAATATTGGCCAGGAAACATGAAATGGCTGGCAACTGGAAGCTCAGTTAGTTTTGCAGACAGAACACAGGCATTCTGTAAAGAGGTCACCCAGTCTGCATTTCATCTCCCTGACGTAGAGGAGATCACATTGTGAGCAGTGAGTATAGGAGACCAGATTGAGTGAGTAAAGTGGAGGTAAATCACTGCTTACCCTGTCTGGAGCCTTGGATAGTGAGGAGTGGGGAGATAAATAGACAAGTGTTGCACCTTCTAGGAGTGCTTGGGAAGGTACATAGGGTGTGGGGAGGCTTTGTGACTGGGCTCTGATGTCCATTCCCCATTCTGTGTACGCAACCGATTGCCCATTCACAGCTGAGGACATGAACTAGAGTGTTTTATTTTATAACTTGAAATGTCTACAGTTTCGGGCAGTATGGTAGTTGATGGGTTACTTCTAGAGATCACTTGGCAGTCTTCAGAGCTGAGAAACTGAGAGCTCCATGGCTTCTTAGACTCCTTTTACAAAGTAGGAATTTTGGCATGGGCTGTAGAATAGACTGGCAGTCTTTGTTCCTCTGTTAGGTGTTGAAATATCCATTTAATGACTATGGAGTGGTAAGAGACTGATTGATTGCTTGGCAGTCAGTACAGTCTCACAATCCTGTTGGGAATAGCTGGCTGAAGAGCTACACTCCTCCTCTCTGTAATTGGGCAGCTATACTTGCAGGACTCCCCAGGGACATGTTTAAAGACCACTAATGAATGGTGCGATTAATTTCCGTCAGTGTTGTTAAGGTTTAGCTTCTGTTCTCTTTCCTTAAACGTCTTGGTTCCTTTCCGTCAGCATTACGTTTTGTGGCATCTGCTGTCAGAAATATGTAAAAGCCAACCTCTGTGAGCAGTCAATCACCACTGTCAGATACGCAATGAAAATGCTGGCAAGTGGAGCGGAGACCATTATCTTCATGTTTTTGGGAATCTCTGCAGTGGACACAAGAATATGGACATGGAACACAGCTTTTATCCTTCTCACTCTAGTCTTCATCTCTGTCTACAGAGTTATCGGTGAGTGCTGTAGTGTATGATGGAAATTTATCATTCAATCCTTCAATCATTTTTGCAAGGTTTGTGAAGGTTTGTAGCTCAGGTTGAGGTTTAGGGTGTAGGTTTGCTCGCTGAGCTGTAGGTTTGATATCCAGACGTTTCATGAAAGGGAATTCATGGAATGCTTACAGGATGGCTTTTTGGAACAGCTTGTCATGGAGCCCACAAGGGAGCAGGCTATTCTGGACCTAGTGCTATGTAATGAACCAGACTTTATAAAAAATCTTAAAGTAAGGGAATACTTAGGAAGCAGCAATCATAATATGGTAGAGTTCAGTCTGCAGTTTGAAAGAGAGAAGGCAAAATCGGATGTAATGGTGTTACAGTTAAATAAAGGTAACTATGAGTGCATGAGAGAGGAACTGACAAAAATAGACTGGAATCAGAGCCCAGCAGGGAAGACAGTAGAGCAAAAATGGCGGGAGTTTGTGGGTAAAATTGAGGACACTGTACAAAGGTTCATCCCCAAGAAAAAGATTATCTGGGGAGGGATTAGACAGCCATGGCTGACAAAGGAAGTCAGGAAATGTATTAAAGAAAAAGAGAGATCCTATAAAATGGCCAAGGACACTGGGAAATCAGAAGATTGGGAAGGCTACAAAACCAAACAGAGGATAACGAAGAGAGAAATAAGGAAGGAGAGGATCAAATATGAAAGTAGGCTAGCCAGTAATATTAGAAATGATAGTAAAAGTTTCTTTCAATACATAAGAAACAAATGACAGGCAAAAGTAGACATTGGGCCACTTCAAACTGATGCTGGAAGCCTAGTGATGGGAGATAAGGAAATAGCAGGAGAACTTAACAAGTACTTTGCGTCAGTCTTCACAGTGGAAGACATGAGTAATATCCCAACAATTAAAGAGAGTCAGGGGGCTGAGTTGAGTATGGTTGCCATTACAAAAGAAAAAGTGCTAGAAAAGCTAAAAGGTCATAAAATTGATCAATCTCCTGACCCAGATGGGCTACATCCTAGAGTTCTGAGGGAGGTGGCTGACGAAATAG
>NC_057738.1:25270051-25271963 GCF_004010195.1 Chiloscyllium plagiosum
GGCTGCAGAAGGATCTAGACAGTTTGGGAGAGTGGTCCAGGAAATGGCTGATGAAATTCAACGTAAGCAAATGCGAGGTCTTGCACTTTGGAAAAAAGAATATAAGCATGGACTACTTTCTAAACGGTGAGAAAATTCATAAAGCCAAAGTACAAAGGGATCTGGGAGTGCTAGTTGAGGATTCTCTAAAAGTAAACATACAGGTTGAGTCCATGATTAAGAAAGCGAATGCAATGTTGTCATTTATCTCAAGAGGGTTGGCGTATAAAAGCACTGTTGTGCTACTGAGACTTTATAAAGCTCTGGTTCGGCCCCATTTGGAGTACTGTGTCCAGTTTTGGTCCCCACACCTCAGGAAGGACATACTGGCACTGGAGCGTGTCCAGCGGAGATTCACACGGATGATCCCTGGAATGGTAGGTCTAACATACCAGGAATGGCTGAGGATCCTGGGATTGTATTCATTGGAGTTTAGAAGATTAAGGGGAGATCTAATAGAAACTTACAAGATAATACATGGCTTGGAAAGGGTGGATGTTAGGAAATTGTTTCCGTTAGGTGAGGAGACTAGGCCCGTGGACACAGCCTTAGAATTAGAGGGGGTAAATTCAGAACAGAAATGCGGAGACATTTCTTCAGCCAGAGAGTGGTGGGCCTGTGGAATTCATTGCCGCAGAGTGCAGTGGAGGCCGGGACGCCAAATGTCTTCAAGGCAGAGATTGATAAATTCTTGATGTCACAAGGAATTAAGGGCTACGGGGAGAATGCGGGTAAGTGGAGTTGAAATGCCCATCAGCCATGATTGAATGGCGGAGTGGACTCGATGGGCTGAATTTCCTTACTTCCACTCCTATGTCTTATGGTCTTATGGCCTTACCTGGCTAGGTAACATCATCAGTGGCGACCTCCAAGTGAAACGAAGCTGTTGTCTCTTGCTTTCTATTTATATCTTTCCCCTGGATGGGGTTTGTGGTGATGTCATTTTTGTGTTCGTTTTCTGAGGGGTTGATAGGTGGCATCTTGATCTATGTGTTTGTTTGTGGCATTGTGGTTGGAGTGCCAGGCCTCTAGGAATTCTCTGGCATGTCTTTGCTTGGCCTGTCCCAGGATAGATGTGTTGTCCCAGTCGAAATGGTGGTTTTTTTCATCTGTGTGTA
Source organism: Chiloscyllium plagiosum (assembly GCF_004010195.1). Classification (NCBI taxonomy): domain Eukaryota; kingdom Metazoa; phylum Chordata; class Chondrichthyes; order Orectolobiformes; family Hemiscylliidae; genus Chiloscyllium; species Chiloscyllium plagiosum. Next base: position 25,271,209 of record NC_057738.1, read on the forward strand.
GGGCTACGAGGGAGAGAGGGTCGTGTCTTTTTGTGGCTAGCTGGTGTTCATGTATTCTGGTGGCTAACTTTCTTCCTGTTTGTCCTACGTAGTGTTTGTGGCAGTCCTTGCATGGAATTTTGTAAATGATGTTGGTTTTGTCCATGGGTTGTACTGAGTCTTTTAAGTTTTAGTTTTTGTTTGAAAGTGTTAGTGGGTTTGTGTGCTACTAGGATTCCGAAGGGTCTTAGTAGTCTGGCTGTCATTTCTACGTCGATGACACCTTTGTCATCACAAAACGAAACAAGATAGAGACATTTAACATCATCAACAACACCCTCACAGACATAAAAGTTCACCAAGGAAGAAGAAACCGACAACAAACTCACATTCCTGGACGTCACAGTTGAAAGAAAGGACAATGGAGAACTACAAACCTGCGAATACAGAAAACCGACAAATACTGACCAAATACTTAACTACACCAGCAACCATCCCAACACACACAAACGAAGCTGTATCAGAACACTATTCCAATGAGCCACCACACACTGCAGCACAGACGAACTTCGGAAAACAGAGGAGAACCACCTATACAATGTATTCAAGAAGAACGGATACTCAATAAATACAGTGCGCAGATTCCTCAAGAACAAACCACGACAAGCAGACCAAACACAGCCAGAAACCCTAACCACCTTACCATACAAAGAAGTTTCAGAAATGACAGCCAGACTACTAAGACCCCTTGGAATCCTAGTAGCACACAAACCCAC
>NC_057738.1:25272172-25329792 GCF_004010195.1 Chiloscyllium plagiosum
GCCATAAACAAACACACAGATCTAGATACCATCTATCAACCCCTCAGAAAACGAACACGAAATGACATCACCACAAACCCCAGGAACCCCATCCAGGACAAAGATATAATTAGAAAGCAGGAGACAACAGCTTCGCTTCACTTGGAGGTTGCCACTGATGATGTTACCTAGCCAGGTAATGAAACGTCTGGATATCAAACCTACAGCTCAGCGAGCAAACCTACACCCTAATCCTTCAATCATGTTTTTCTATTTAATGAGGTCCTTTTATTGTTTTATAAGTGACATTTGTATTTTAACTTCCCGTCATTTAATACTTGGACGTAACAAAATATAGCAATCACCACTTTGACACTCAGCTGTTGGAGAGTTTTGCTAGCTTTTGTGAAGATGTGCTTTCTGTTGTTCCCTCTGAACTCCCTCAACCTAGTTTTTAGTTTATATTCCCTTGTTCTTAATGTTCCCATCAGAGGAAATTGTTTCTGTCTACCAGATCTCATTCTTGAATATCTCGAGCAAAAATTGAAATTGCTGGAAAAACTCCACACTGGAAGCATCTAAGGAGAAAAAGCCAAGTTAACGTTTTGAGTTCAGTGACCCTTCAAAAAATATCTCAAATTGATCATTCATCAATCTTCTACATTCCAGTGAATGCAACCTGTTCTCATACATTGACCTTTTCTGCCCCAAATGCTTTCTGGGAAATCTGCATTGCTCTCCATACAAAGCCAATGTAACCTTCCTGAGATTCACTGTCCATTTTACCACCAGGATAGTGTTTTTGTGATTTTGTTTGCAGTGGTTTCATAGATTTGTTGTGGATTATTTTGCAACTCAAAGTTTTAAGAGATGAATGAATTCTGTTTTATTTATGATTTAATATTAATTATTATATGCTTTTTATGACAACATACATTCCAATCTAAAACAATACAAGTTAGTGTGTTTGTCTAACATTGGATATCTAAACATGTACAGGCTTCTGAAATTATTTGCTTCAGTTTGTGAGGGATTTTGATCAAACGCTTGATTGCATTCTCAAACAAGAAAGCAGTCGGGCCACAATAGACAAGATATCTCTTGATTCCTGATGTGGATTGGCCACCAATGGTACCTTCTCTTCTGTAGACAGCAACCAAGGATGGACAGACTGAAATGGCTCAGGCTAGACTTCCAAATAGAAAACAAATAAGTTATTACAGAGCTACCATAACTTATGGAATTGAACTTCCAAAAACAAAACTCCCCTTCAGTAAGGAACCAAAATACTAACATGGAACAATAAAAGTTGCATTGCTTACAAAATAATGTTCATCTTTTGGCATCTGTATGCCAATCCTGCCACATGTCACGTGATACAAAATAATTATTGGTTTGTGCAGCAATGCTGTGCTTTTGACTTAAAAGGTGCTGTATGCATTTTTTTTAAACATTAACAGATTTGAGCTTTAACTAAAATATTCCCACTCTTCCAATTTTTTAAAAGGTGTTGTAATTCAGACCTGGATTCTGAACCATTACCGTGTGGTGCAGCTGGAGATTATAGATCAGGTGGTGATGTCATATGGAGGCCTGCGTGGAGCTGTAGCTTTTGCTCTGGTGGTTTTGCTGGACTCCCAGCATATACATGAGAGGCGACTGTTTATCAGTACAACCATCATTGTGGTGTATTTCACTGTCATCTTTCAGGTAATTAACACTATGTTGTCCATACCCGCTGTCGTAATTCAATCAGTGAAGCCAATAAGGTATTCTATCTTTTGAGTGAAACACTACAAACTAAGAACATTCTGTTACTTAAGGAGATGTAAATGATATGCTAATGTTCAAGTCTGTGGAGGCGAAAGTGAGGACTGCAGATGCTGGAGGTTAGAGTCAAGAAATCCTGATGAAGGGTTTTTGCCTGAAATATCGACTCTTCTGCACCTCAGATGCTGCTTGACCTTCTGTGCTTTTCCAGCACCACACTCTTGACTTCAAGTCTGTGTCTAGTGCATGAAAGTGGGACTAATAAAGACAGAATTATAGGTTTGGCATTACAAACTCAATGGGCTGAAGGGCCTGTTGTGTACTGTATAATTCTATAATCTCATGTAATGACTTGAAGAGCAGAGGAGCAGTTGTCTTGCCAAATATTTAACCCTCAATCATCATCCCGAAAGACCAGTACATGGCTTTTATAGAATTGTTGTTTGGGGGGATGTAGCAGAGTGTAAAATAGCTGCTGCATTCCCTGCATTTTAGTGCTGATTACACTTTGAAAAAAAACTTCACCTTTCAGGATATAAATGTGAATAGGAATCTATCTGCTGATATTGTTCATCAGCACAGGCCATGTATTGAATGTCTTAAGTGTAGCACTGGAAAAGCACAGCAGGTCAGGCAGCATCCGAGGAGCAGGAAAATCCATGTTTTGGGCAAAAGCCCTTCATCGTGCATTGAATGACCCTTATTCTCCTAAAACCAAAGGATCAATCTGGAGATAAAGTTGAACCCTATGGTGGAAGTAGTTCCCTCATGATTTTTTTTTAAGATTAGATTCTCTACAGTGTGGAAACAGGCCCTTCGGCCCAACCAGTCCACACCGACCCTCTGAAGAGTAACCCACCCAGACCCATTTCACCTCTGACTAATCCACCGAACACTATGGGCAAATTAGCATGGCCAACATACCTAACCTGCACATCTTTGGACTGTGGGAGGAAACCAGAGCACCCGAAGGAAACCCACGCAGACACGGGGAGAATGTGCAAACGCCATGCAGACAGTCGCCTGAGGCTTGAATCAAACCTGGGACCCTGGTGCTGCGAGGCAGCAGTGTTAACCACTGAGCCACCGTGCCACTCATGATGTAGAATACAAACAAATTGCAAGAGTTTTGACAGTTTACATTGTGTTTCAGGTCTATGTTTTATTTTATCTATCAGAGATGAAGACTTGTTTGGAATGTTTTTCAGGGTCTGACGATCAAACCTTTGGTTAAATGGCTGAAAGTAAAGAGGAGCCAGCACAAGGAACCTTTGCTCAATGAGAAACTTCATGGAAGAGTAAGTTCTTGTCTCTCAGGATCCAATAAATGTGTAAAAGGAGGATTCCTTAAGTCCTTCACTGGAGTGCTCATTTTCTGCTAATTAACATGAGTGAACCATTTGTGTTCTTATGAAAATTCAGCAGCAAAAGAGCAGTTGGAACTAACTACTTTGTTTGCATTTTAAAAAAAAAACTCCATTCAAATTCTTGTGAACTTATTGTCCCCACCTCTGCGCATTGAATTATGGGAAGAGCATTTAATCAGGTTGGGAGGGTGATCGTTGGGGATCCCCAAACCTTTGGCTTGGTTAGGTCCTTTATCTATGGCTTGGAGACCGCCTGCCCATGCTGAGGCCCTTAAGTGGGAAATTCTTGCCCATTTAAGGGCTACATCTGACCACTGGTGTTCACTCAGCATTAGGGTCATGTGGGAAGTCTGGAAAGAAAGTACATTCTCTAACTTTTTCCCTGAAGCTGTGTGCACCTGCAAGGTCAGTGCACAACAGTGACCGTGTAAGCATAGAAAACCTCAATTTTCACTATGCTGTGCTTCTCTTAGGATTAAATATCAACAAGGAATAATGAAATAATAATTGCAGATATTTAATTGAAGATCCATCCATATACAGATAGGTTTCATGTGTCCTAAATACACTACATCTGACTTCTATCATTGTTGCTATTAAACTGACTAACAAGTCATGAAACTAATACACCACATCATATTTATTTTAGATTTATTTAATATTGTCACAAAGACTAAATACAATGAATGCATTCACAAAGTGTTGCCAGTCACCGGAACCATCTTGGATCTCTGTTTAAATAACACGAAATTACAGTGATAGTTTTGCTATTTTGTCCAGTTGTAGTATATCTAATGGTTCCGCTCCCGCTCACCTACTTGGCTGAGATCTTGGTTCTGGGCTACTCTTCCGTTACTGCTGCTGAAGCCGACCATGAGTCTGGACCATGAGTCGCTGAACCTGCGCAATACCACGGAGAGCCTTTCTGGTACTGATAATGTGAATGCTGCATGGTGCTGTTTCCATGGAGATCATGAGCAGTCCTGGGCTCAGGAGCCAAATGCTGCCAACCCTCACGGGCAAGCACATCCTGTCACCCCAGCAATTCCCTTTCCAGCCATCATTCACCTCTGGCCTGGGTCCCTCCTGAGATGTTGGTCTTTGGGTCACTGGAGTACTGGCAGCAGCTACCATTTCCTCTGTGCCTCTGGCCGGCATTGAAAATTCTGTGAGCAAAACCAAGTATACCACTCAATTCAAGGACAATTTGAGATGAGGAACAAAAGTTCACCCTGCCAGTGATGCCCAAGCCATTGTAAGAGCTAAGAAAATAAAAATCTCAAAAATCTTGTAATTAATCATCTGAAGAGAAAATTCAACCAATATTTGTTTCTAAACAAATATCAATTCTAGTTTCACTTTGTGAATGGGAATTATTTTAGTGTTGTCTTATTGAGGATATTTAAAAACAATTTGTACAGTAATGTTACAAGAGTATTCTTCTCACTTTTTTAATAATTGTGCTTTTTAAGGCTTTTGATCACATTCTTTCTGCAATAGAAGACATCTCTGGTCAAATTGGACACAACTATCTTCGAGACAAGTATGTGACTTTTTTTGTGGTAGAATTTATTTTCCAATGTACTTTAAATATTTAGCATAATGTGTTAATACTCATTATTTAATCAAATAAGGTTTACTATTTTTGGAGATGTACTGGATCGCATTTCATCTGGTACTTTCAAGATCCATGCTAGTACTGAAAATATAATCCAATGTTTCAAACTGCATGACATCCCCTCTGGAACAGTACAATTTATAATTTCATAACGTTCCACAAAATCTTTATTTTAGATTTTTAAAATGTTCTTCATAGAATTCTGACAATGTGAAAGCAGGCCATTCAGCCCATGTCCACACCAACCCTCCAAAGAGCATCCCACCAGACCCCTCACCTTTTCTCTGTAATCCTGCATTTTCGGTGGTTAACCCACCTAACCTGCACATACCTCAATGCTATGATCAATTTAGCATGGCCAATACACCTAACCTACAAATCTTTGGATTTGGGATGAAATCCAGAGGAAACCCACGCAGACATGGGGAGAAAGTCTGTGTGGAGTTTGCACAGTTGCCAGAGTGTGGTATCGATCCTCTATCCTTGGTCCCTTGTGCTGTGGGACAGCAGTGCTAACCACTGAGCCACCATTGCCCCCACACACTGCACACGCAATTTGGTTAATGGACATAAAGCAATGCCAGCTGTTTTGTGTTCTATTCACAGGTGGACAAACTTTGACAGAAAATACCTGAGCAAATTAATGATGAGGAAATCAGCACAAGTTAGTCGGGATAAGATCCTCAGCGTTTTCCGGGAGCTGAACCTGAAAGATGCCATCAGCTATGTGTCTGAGGTAAACTCCCCAGGTGGCCTATTCTTAACACAGAAAAGATGGGCATTGTATCTGGTCATTAGTATGCCTGATAATGTTAGTCTAAAAGAGATCTCCTCTGTCGGAAAATATTTTTCAGCTGAAGTGTTGGATTTACTTCTTGGCTGTTGAGTTTGATCTTGGAATGGATACAAAGCGACACCAGGGATGAGCGCCTTCAGTTGAATCATGAGACTGGGGGAGCTGGGATTATTCTCAAAACAGTGAGGGTCAGGAGTGGATTTAGAGGTGTTCAAAATCCAGAAGAGAATTGATAGTTCCTCATTACTTACTCTGGAGAAACTGGCAGGAGGGTCAGCAGCAGGAAATCAGATATTTGGCAGAAAAAGTGGAGGGGAATGAGAACTTTAATTGCCGCAATAAATTGCGATGATCTAATGTGCATGACCTGAAAGGGTGGGATGCAGATGGAATGGTAAAATCGGAAGGAAATTGGACACCCACTTGAGGAAATTGTTGGAGTGCTGTGAGCGGGGGTGGGGAGGTGGTGCAGGGAAGTGAATAAAAAGTAGAACTAATTGGGTAACTCTTCCAAAATGCTGGTGCAATCACCAGCTAAATGGATGTCCCCTGTATTTACCTGTCTCTGACTTGTTGCAATGTAGCTGTATAGTTGATGGGCTGTCCAGTGCATATTGAATGCAGAGCAGCTAATGTTTGATATTGAAAAGCGAGGGTCTCTAAACCTGCTATCATCTTTGAGCAGTGTCCTTACTGTTCACCCATTTAAATGCTCAAGAAAAAGACAAACCTGCTGCTTTGCTGATCAATAAAATTGTCAACGTGATGTTCTTCCCTTTTAACATCCTGTTTGCATTAATGAAAGAAAATCTGATCATGTTATCAAGGCGGTTATGTCCCTTCACTCTGCGTATGTTGATCCTGACACTTTTTTATCTGACTGTAATGACTTTATTTGCTTCACCTTGGCCCAGCTTGAAGCTTACATTCTCACACTGATTGGTGAGCCATCTGTCCAAGAGGATTTTCTCCTACTTTCTCCTTCCAAGCTCCTGATAATTTGCGCAAGACTGTATTCCTGTAGGAAAACAGGGTGAAGAACTTCACCTAAGCAACATGTTTCCCACACTTGCTTCCTACCTTGTAAAACACTAATAAAGTGCAATATTGCGTGCTTCCAGCTCTTCATTTCACTTAATATATTTTTGAAAATCTTTTGTCTGATTATTTTAATTTTCCTCCGTATGCTGAGTATTTTAAACTGGTTTGGCCTATTTTGAAAAAAGAATGTAGAAGCTTTAATTGAATGGCATAATATAATGTATAACAAACAAGCTTATTTAAGTCCATGAATTGTGCAAATAAATGCCAAGTCTCAACATGTACTGTGGGGTTCTTGCTGTGGTTCAGCATGTGATGGAGAATAATTGATCATTCAATGAATCAGTCCTGGTCACAATGACAATTAATAATACAATGATACAGCACAGAAGATGGAATTTCAGATGTCATTCATATACTGGCTCTGGACAAGATACACACACACACACACACACACACACACACACACACACACACACACACACACACACACTGTTGAAAATACATGACAGATGGGTGGAGAGAGGAAGGAAGTTAATGTTTCAGGCTCAAGTGTGATTTACTGTGTAACTGATGAACTTTAAATAAATAATTTATGACTCCTTTTGTGTACCTACAATTAAAGTTTGTTGAATTATTTCAGTTCCTTCAGTTGATATCTGATTTTTTTGTGTTTTCATAATTCCAGGGAGAACGGAGAGGGTCCTTGGCTTTTATTCGCTCAAGCAGTGATGTTAACGTTGATTTCACTGGACCTCGTCACTCTGTTGTGGACTCATCTGTCTCTGCATTGCTGTAAGTAATCAAACATGAGAACATTTTGCTGTAAACAGGAAGATTATTTGACTATCAGGCATTCACCTGGAGAGTGCAGTTTTATAAAGTACACGTTTCTCTGGATTGCTCAAAACATACACCAGATTAAGAATTTATCTGAGCAGTTTTAAGTTGATGTAAAGAAGAATTGTATTTTTTCACAACATTCAGATACTGCAAGCTGCTTTACAGTCAATGAAGTCTCCAGGAAGTGTAATCGTTGTAGGAAATGTTACAGTTGTTTTGCGGTTTGTTGGATATTACTACATCCAAAGTGATTTAAAGACTAGTTAACCTGGTTTACTGAAGTTGTTTTGCAGGATAATGGTTATATTAGTGAGTGGGGCAGCATGGTGGACTGGCTTCCTCTCTCAGTCCAAAGATGTGTAGGTCAGGTGAATTGGCCATGCTAAATTGCCCATAGTGTTAGGTGCATTAGTCAGAGGGAAATGGGTCTGGGTGGGTTACTCTTCGGAGGGTCGGTGTGTGGACTGGTTGGGCCGAAGGACATGTTTCCACATTGTAAGGAATCTAATTTAAAAAAGCTCTCCCCTCAAAATTGGTGCTAATTGCCTGAGCAGACAAGGTATTGGTTTAATGTATAATCTAAAGTTGCTCTATTTAAGTGTACAATGCTCCCTGCAGTGGAAAGGCAAATTGTGAGGAAGATAGGTTAAGTGGGAGTGCAAAATCTTGGATGAAAGCATCAGTTTGAGCAATTTGGCAGGAAGAATGAAAGAGCTAAATCTTATTTAAATAGGAAAAAAAACTGCAACACAGAGGAATTTGGGGATCCATGCACATGGATCCCCAATGTTAGCATCCAAGGTCAGATAATGGGGAAAGCAATTGGAATGTTGGCCTTTCCTTTCAACTTCCTTTTCTGAAACAGAGGTCTTGTCAGAACTATGCTAGGTACTAGTCAGACCATTGGAATGCTATAAACAATTTTAGTCCCCATATCCAAAGAAAGTTAGATATTGGCATTGGAGGCAGTGTAGAGAAGGCTCACCAGGTTGATTCTGGGTATGGAAAGATTTTCTTGCGAGATTGTGTATGTTGGGCTTGTACTTGTTGAAAGGAGATCTTATTGTAACATAAGATCCTAAGGGAGCTTGCGATGCAAAGAGGTTGTTTCCTCTTGTGGGAGAGTTTAGGGTCAGAGGGCATAATCTCAAAGGGATTTTCCATTTAAAACTCAAATGGGGAGGAATTCCTTCTGAGGTTAGTCCAGTCTGTGAAATTCTTGACTGCAAAGAACTGTTACACGGGGTCATTTAAGTCCATTCAAAGCTGCAGTGGACAAATTTTTAACTGATAAAGAATTGAAGGTATGCAAGTTAAAGCAGGCAATAGGAGTTTATCAGATCAGCTGTGACCTTATTAACTGGCAGAGCAGACTCACTGGGCCAACTGGCTTACTTCTGCTGCTTTGTCTTGTGGTCTTGTAGTACCGCATTAGTAATGTTGGCTTTGGTTATCTGCTTGAGCCACTAGAATCTCACCCAGTCAAAGACTGGGAGTTTATTGCCAATGTTGGGATGACCAGATTTGTGATGAAATCTATTGCTTCCTGCAGGCGAGGGAGTACCAGCGAGGTATGTCTGGACATGCAAGCGATTGAGAATAGAATGAAGAGTGGAAAGGATCGAGAAGAAACAGTCACTCACCACATGTTGCAGCAGCATCTGTACAAACCCAGGAAACGGGTAAGGAAATGCACACGTCCCATTTAGTTGTCTGTTTTTATATCTTCCAGCTTTTGAATCGGACAGTATTCAGAATTATTAAGTTGTGATATTACTTTCTACTTTGGTTTAAAACATTTTGCCCAAGTTTGATCAAAACTGAAGCAAACATTAATCTGTCACCCCCTAGTTACTTGGTCTTCACGTTTTTGTTCAAATTGCTGTTTTAAAACCGGACAGGAAGATACTGCTTGGTAACTCTGAATAAATATTAATTGGGCTTTTTACATACATTTTTTATTTGCAATTTAAATCATAAAATCCCTACAGTGTGGAAACAGGCCCTTTGGCCCTACAAGTCCACACCAACCCTCTGAAAAGTAACCCACCCAGACCCATTCCCCTACCCTATTACTCTACTGTACATTTTCCCCCTGACTAATGCATGTAACCTGCATATCTCTGAACACAATGGGCAATTTAGCATGGCCAGTTCACCTAATTGCACATCTTTGGACTGTGGGAGGAAACTGGAGCACCCGGAGGAAACCCACACAGACACTGGGAGAATGTGCAAACTCCACACAACTTGTCACCACCCGAATCTGGAATCGGGCCCGGCTGCCTGGTGCTGTGAGGCCTCCGTGCTAACCACTGAGTCACTGTGCCACTTGTGTGAGGGGTCTGGAATATTCTAGAAAACCAGTAGAGAGCCAGTGGCCTCATGAACTCTGATATATAAAACGTTCTCCTTTGTACAATTAGACAAGATTCAATTTTGAAGTCTTTTGGTATTTGAGTACTTTTTTTTTCATTTGTTATATAATTTTGTTTTTTTATATATATTCTCCTTCCAGAGAACCCTGATGGGTTGCTTTAATTAAAATTAAAAAAAAAAGGTTGGAGTAGAATTTATGAATAACACAAGGAACAATGTGGATAGTTGAGAGGAGTGTGATTAATTGCACAAAAAGGTTAGCTGAAGTTCAAATGAGCAAATTAATCCTGCTTTGTGTTATGATGTCCATCATTCTGAAAACCGACTGGTTTGTTGGAGATTGAAGAAGAAATTGAACTTGAGTAAGCCATTCAGTCACTTGAGTCTGTTGTGTCTTATGTAATGTCATTTACCTATTTTTGGTCAATACCTTTTGATCGAATCAACTAGGTAAGAGAAGTGATTTTCTAGGAGTGAAATCCTCTGCCACACTCTCTCTTTATTCACTAGTCCAATGGTGTCTTTTTAAAGTACAGGCTTAATTACAGCCGACACAAGCTGGCAGTGCGCAATGAAGGTGAGCAACAGGATAAAGAGATTTTCCAGCGCACGATGAAAAAGAGACTGGAAAATTTCAAACCCACCAAGCTCGCAAACAATTATACCACAAAGTTTAGGAACATGAAGAAAGAGCGAGCAGCTAAAAAGGTATGCTGACATGGCAGATTATTTTTGTAAGTAAAATTTTTTTTATAAACAAAGATGATTTTGCAAATTACAGTTTAAGTTGGAACCACCTTGCTGAAAATATAGTTTGGTGTTGAGGGGTGGTGAAGGGACTGTTGGTCCATGATCTGGAACTTGCTGCCTGAGCAGTGAAGGCTGGTTCAAAATTAACTTTCAAAAGGCAATGGGGCAAATCCAAAACGTAAGAATTTATTAGAAAACATTTAAGGAAAAAGTATTATTGCTGGACTGTAAATCCAGAGACCCATGTAATGTTCTGGGGACCTGGGTTCTGATCCTGCCATGGCAGATTCTGGAATTTGAATTCAAGAAGGACAAAGAAAAATCTGGAAATAAGAGTCTAATGATGACCATTGTTGATTGTTGGAAACTGGTTCACTAATGTCGTTTTAGGGAAGAAAACTGCCTTCTCTACTTGATCTGGACTATATGTGATACCTGACCCACAGCAATGTGGTTGACTCTTAACTGCCCTCTGGGGAATAAATTCTGGATCAGTGGTGCTGGAAGAGCACAGCAATTCAGGCAGCATCCAAGGACAGGCAAAATCGACGTTTCGGGCAAAAGCCCTTCTTTTGCCCGAAACGTCGATTTTTGCCTGTCCTCGGATGCTGCCTGAATTGCTGTGCTCTTCCAGCACCACTGATCCAGAATCTGGTTTCCAGCATCTGCAGTCATTGTTTTTACCTCTGGGGAATAAACACTGATTAAACTGGCAATGCCCTCATTGTGTGAATGAATAAAAAAAAATTTAAAAAGCGAGAAAATTACAAGGTTATCTAGAAAGAGTAGGGAAGTGAACCCATTTAGAGATACTCTTTTGGTTCCAAAGAGTTAGCACAGGAATGATGGACCCATTGGTCACTTCTTTTAACCTGCAAAATTCTTCTGGTTCCATGAATCACTGATGCATGACTGATATTTGTGACCACTTAGATTTTCTCTTTTCTGGAGTTGTTTGACTGGACACTTCTACAGTATGCCATGTATTCAAATATCTGATACTTGGGCCCCTAATACCTACAGGTAGATGGGAAAATGGTCAGACATGGGAGGTGTAGTTTGTGAGATTTAGTCAGACATTGTTGGCTTTTTTTTTCTCTTCCAGTTCCTAATCGACACCTGGTCAAATTGACAAACAGACTGGTTACTGAGCAGAGAAAATCTGTACGAAGAGCACTTACACATGTATTCCCTGTTAACTGTTAAAGCAGAAAGGCTTTAGATTCAGACCTTGAAGGGAATTTGGTTAGAATTGGGAATGACAATGAGTAGGGTGGGGAGGGTGGTACGGTAGGCTTCCTAGAGAGGTACTGGAAGTACCTACTCCCCCACCCCACAAGGACTGCTGTAAATGGTATGCGATCTCTTCAGCTAGCAGTTCTTGCCTCTTGTTTTACAACTGGATTTCCTGCACCCCTTGTGATGTGCAGTTAACTTGATTCAGGCCACCCCTTGCTATTATAGGTTCAGTGTCTGTCAATGAAGTGCTCACCTTCGTTCTCAGCAATAAACTGGCATGTAACACAACTGGCCATCCCAAAACTGTTGACAGTTCAGCTTGCTTCCAGTTGGGGTTTGTTTTTTCTTCTATTCTTTCAGACTTGGCCTTCTGTGGGTCATTGGTGTCAGGGCCTTTGAGAAAAGAGGCCATTGGACCTTTGTGCCTCCCACAGTGGTGAAGCAACTCTCACCAAGGTCACAAATGACATCTTATTTGGTTGTGATGATGGGACAATATTTGCCTCATCCTTCTCAATGATATGTTGAAAAGTTGCCAACGTGATCTACCTCCTGAGATTTAAACAATCCTTGGATAAGCACATGGATGATGATGGGATAGTGTAGGGGGATGAGCTTGGATGAGTTCACAGGTTGGTGCAACATCGAGGGCCGAAGGGCCTGTTCTGTGCTGTACTGTTCTATGTACTCTTCACTAGAAGAGTGGTGCTGCACTCATCTGGTTCCATTTTTATTCATCACATCACAGTGTGAGTGTGAGTCTCCAACTTCTCCTCACATGATGCCCCTTACCACATCAAAATGCAGTGTCAGGTTCCATATTTGCGCTTGCACCCATTTGAGTCTCCTCATCTCCTCTGCCCACTATATCACCATCCCTAATTTATCAGACTGCTTGTCTGACATCACTGGGTGAACAGCAAATTTTTTTTTCCAACATGGAAAACCATAGCCACAAACCCAGCTCCCTAGCTGTTTTCTCCATCACTCTTCCCATAGCCACAAACCCAGCTCCCTAGCTAATTTTCTCCATCACTCTTCCCAGCAACTCCTTCCTGTTCTTAACATTGACATTATGTTTGATGCTGAGTTTGGTTTCTGATCACATTCGCACCACTATCTATTTTCATTCCACCTTTGCAACCTTGCCTGAATTTGCCTGCCACCCCTCACCCCCGTCCCCTACTGTATGTAAGACAGCCTATCCTTTAAGGATTCCGAGTCCCATGTGTACACAATTTTGCACCTCTGCCAGTTACTTGGTGATGGGCTTGCAAACTATGCACATACAACCATTGGTTTGCTATAATGTCCACTTCCTAACTTGCAATGTGTTTTACTATTTTAATTAAAATATTGCAGAGTTAATCCCTGACAAGTGATTGAACATTAGACCACACCACTTCCCCCATCTCTGTCTCAATTCATCTGCTGCTGAAACCAGCATCCAAACCCTTTTCTGTCCACAATGGCATTCCTCATTGGCTTCTGTAGTGATTGAAACCAGGTGGATCTTATTGACTGAGATCTTTGATTGGGGTCATGAACCTAGTCCAATCAGGAAGCCCTGGCTAATCAATATAAACGGGATATAGGACTTTTAATAAATTGAACTTTTGTTATGGTGAGGGCCAACAGTTATGGTGCTGATTTATCGACCGTTTACACCCAAGTAAAACTCACCTCAAGATTGTATAAAGGAACAACCTGGTTTTGGCATTAATTCAAGTAAAGTTTTTTACATGTGATAGTATTAGTAATAGTAAAGTAGTAAAAGTTTGTCACTACGGATTTGCCATCTGCTGTTGATGCGTGATGGTTGGACGTTAAAAATACCATTTTGCATAAACTTTTTCAAGATCCTTTAGTGCAGGTCAGTTTTTTGTGCAAGTACTTCAAGAACTTTACAGAGACATTATTGTTTGCATTTATAACTTTTCATGGTTTTAAGGGCATTTATGCTTGATCCATTAGTGTTCTGAATTTGTATGCAAATCTTGCTGAAATGTTATAAATAAAAGCAGTTTGTAATAGAAAAAAAAATTATATAAACAGGGGATTTAGAATCTCCTCACTTCAAGTAATGGCACAGAGTTGGCTGGCTCCAGCCAGTGTACTGTGCACAACTAAAGAACGGGTGACTTGGTCTTGAGATATTGGCCTATATGCAGTTGCCTTAACCTCCCACCTATTCAGACTTCAGCTCATGTTTCCAAACTCTCACCCATATGCTGCACATCCTTCCTTCCTTTCCTCACCACTCCACCCAACCAAAAGTTAAGCAGCACCTGGAATTTGAAATTCTTATCCTTATTTTTGAATCCCTAAGATCATCCTGGCTGTCTGGCATAGCCCTGAGTGTATTTACCTCCAGCGGTGGCTCTGCCTTCAGCTGCCTTTGGAATTCAACCTCCTTGTATGTCTTATAAGATGCAAGACTGATACATACCTGTCTCTGTTGATCACACTTTTTCTATCATCTGCCCTAAAAATTCTTTATCCAAGTCATATTTTCCCCAATGATTATAGAGACCATTTTATCTCCACACTCTCTTCTATGAATAGAAATGATTTGCAAGGGTATGGGGAGAAAGCAGGAGATTAACAGAAGGTTGTGAAGCGCATTTGAAGTGCCAGTTTAGAACAGTGGGTAAAATGGCCCTCTCCTGTGCCATAACACAATGGGACTAGATTGGGTTGGCATATCTGGTCAGCATGGACGGGTTAGATCGAAGGGTCTGTTTCCTTCTCTATGACTCCTGTGATCTGTCTCCTTTCACTTGAGGGGATAAAAGCAATTGATTGCCTTTTGCATTTAAATAATGAGTTTAGCTGTAACTTAAACTATAGTTGTTGTGGTTGCTTTTTCAAATGAACAATGACAAATTGCTAAAACTTGCCAAAAATCAAACTTTAATCCCCTTTAATCTGTACTTTGGCTGTCCTGATTTTCTTTCAGAAACACAGTGATGCGATGTCAAATGGCAAGATCCCGGCACATTCCGTTTCTTTCCACGTTAATAAAGGTAATTTCTAACGTGTTTACTTCCTTGTTAACTCTCAGGTCTCTTTGTGACCTCTTTCCCAACTCCTCGGACTACTTGGATCGCATTTGCAAAGGTGGCTGGTCATGTTTGATTCCTTGGCCAATTTGTCGCTCTTAAGGGAATTTTGTGGGAGTGGGTGCTGGGAGGCTGACTTGGACCTTGGGAAAGATGATTCATCTAAATAGCTGTGGTTTTGCTTGATGTGTAGGGATTGTTGATTGCAGTCAATAAAGGGAACCCTGTCTATTTCTTCCATTTTCACTTCCTCTGTCTCCCCCCACCTCTGAGATCCTATGCTTAATCATTACAATTCCTATTGTAGGCCCAGCAGACAATTACCATTGACAGGTCATCAATGCTGGAGGAGTCTGGCTGATTCTGTTCTGATCATTATTTAAACTCATGAAGCTTTTTCACTGTTAATCAGAAAACATTCCTGAGTTGTTCAACTAGATACAGGAGTTGGTTAGACAGGCCCTCAGTGAGATAGAGGCCTAACTCCATATACATGCCTTTTGTCTCTGATTGGACTTGCCAGAAATCCTGCAATGGCAGTTCTTCTATGCAGAAGCTTATGGCAAATGAATGCCTTGGGTTCCTATTCTTGACTAAGTCTCTAGTGTTTTTAGGGCACTAAATTGATGGCCAGAGCCTGAGTTAAGTATTAAAAGGTTTAGTCAAGGCTCTGGCTGTCTGAAGGCAAAACCTTGCTCCAGTGTGAACTGGAGAATGGAATGGTGGTCTCTCTCCTCCGTTAAATCATCCTATAAGAGTCCATTTGTAAGCACTCCAGCATATGATAGATAAACCTAACTTTATGCTGACACTTCTCTCCCAAGGGGGAGACCCACTGAGGCATTGACATTTCCTGTTTCCATTTAGCCCTTTTAATTGATCAAATTGAGGAAGTAGTTAACTAACGTAACTAAAATGACTTTTTTAAAAAATAACCAATTTAGCACCGTATTCTGTTACAGAAGTTCTGTTGAATCTGTTTTAGTTGAGAGCTTTTATAAAAAGTTAAAAGAACCATTTTTATTATCCTTTAAGTCTGAATTTAAATCCATGGCACCTGCCCAAAAGGTCCGTGATATTATCTGCATTACACTTATTTATTGCCGTATTCAAGAAATGTTTCCTATCTATTTATCCAGACTCTGATGTAGAGGATCACTATGATCCATCAGACGGAGGAATTAGTTTTCTCATTACACCTGCCCACAATGAATCGGATGAACCAATAACCGGTAAGATGTTTTGCTGATCCATTGGCGGCTGTTTCTCTGGATGTTTCTTTTGAATGTATTGAAGTCTAAAAATAAGATTCAAACTCCCGTTGGTATGAGCAGCTCCTCGAGAGGTCTTGCACCTTCAAGCTTGGTTTATTAGAGCTGAAACACTTTTGCATCAACACCATATCTGTATTACAAAATGCCAATTTGAGGGGTTTTCCAAATAGGTCCTGGATTAAACCTTTTGGTCTAGGCTAAGCTGTCTGATCTTGGAGCCAGAGTATTGGCATGCCCAGCAACCTCCAATATTATTTTGTAAGGGAGGAAAAAGCAGCCAGGATTCCCAGTACTACTCAAAGAATATTTTGTCAAAGGTAGGTTTAGGACAAGACTGGTCTCTGATGTGGTGTTTCTCTTGATTTGACTTGACCAATGATTGCATTTTTGATGATGAAACAAATCAAAGACAGCAGGAAATGCTGCAGTTGGTCAGTGCTTAAGCAGCATCTACAAAGAGGAAGGGAAAGATGCTACCCTAATTTGCTGGTGCAAAGATTCAAGCCTTTTTGTTTGAAACTCCTCCCTTGACATGTGTTAGATGTTGCATACATATGCTCTTGAACTAGAAGTATTCTAACATTTTACAGCATGGGCTGATTGATGATGTGGTTCCACAACTCTGCAGTCCGTATAAATGTTGAGCAATGTTGTTTTTGAACACCCTTTGTGTATCTAGAAATGCTGGATTGTTTTCTATAACCTTATGATGGCTCCTTTTGAAGAGAAATTGGGGCAGACTCAAAGAAATCCTACTTTAATTGCTAAAAGTCACACAACACCAGGTTATAGTCCAATAGGTTTAATTGGAAGCACACTAGCTTTCGGAGCGCCGCTCATTCACCAGGTGATAGCTAGTGTGCTTCCAATTAAACCTGTTGGACTATAACCTGGTGTTGTGATTTTTAACTTTGTACACCCCAGTCCAACACCTCCAAATCATGACTACTTTAATTGCAGCTGCATTATCTCTCTGCTTCAAAGTCTAACATTGCAGTGCTTGTAAAATTAGATTGGGTATGTTTTTCATGCCCATATCTGCTTGTGAACCTTTCAGAGATTATTCTAATTAATGCTTATTTTGTAATACTAAATCATTCCTGCAGGATTCACTAACCCAGGCTTTTCCACTGAGGAAGATGATTCTACTTTCCAAATGACTCCACCGTGGGTGTCCAATGAAGAAACAGTAATTCCATCCCAAAGGGCACGTTTACAACTTCCGAGGAGTCCCACCAACTTCCGACGCCTCACACCCTTGCAACTCAGCAGTCGATCCATTGACTCATTTTTACTAGCAGACATCTCCGATGAGCATCCATTGTCTTTCCTACCTGAATCATCAATGTAATTATATCATTCACTTTATTCGTTATGCTTTCCAAACAAAGAAAAAACCTTTTTATATCCAAAGCAGCCGTAAAATGGGTTTCCATCAACCATCTTGAGAAATCAAGAATTTTGAGGTTTTGTTTCCATGGAATTTAAAACAAACTTACCTTGGGTGAAGCACGTAATGATAAGTGGCTGCCATCAACTTCAGAAAGGAAGTTTGAGCACAATCAACCTGGTTGTCTGTTGAGGTGGTTACTGGAGGAGAAACATTAAATGTAGCACATATTAACATTGACAAGGTACCAGATGAGGACCCTACTGGAGAGGAATGTGGGGTGTTGACAACAGGGGAAAATGAGCAAATTTGGACTAGAAACTGTCTGAAATGGATGAAAGGGCAGTTTTCAAAGTTGGTTTGGAAGTGGGTAGAGGTGTTCCATGTATCTCTGTGTTCTGGAAGTTTCTATTCACTGTAGGTATCTGTGATTTGGATAAAGGCTGGAGGAAATGTGCCAAAATAGGAGGCTTAGTAAATTAGTTCAGAGATAAATTGAAGCTGCAGGCATCTAAGTAGAATAAACTTCAAAAACTGGCATGTGGAGTTCAGTAAGAATAAACATGCAGCACTGCTGTTTGCTTCACATTATACTTGAGAGAAGGCTGGCTGTTGTTGAAAAATGGAAATATTTTGAATTGATCTTTCCCACAAATGCTGTCAGATCTGCTGAGTTTCCCCAGCACTACTTGTTTTTTTAAGATCCACTCAAAGTATTGTTTTTAAACTAAAATGGTGAGAAGTATAGAATATAAAAGTGCAAATATATTTGTAAAGAAAACTATACCTTAGAAGGTCATAGTTGGAGGATTGTTTGCATGTTTTAGTTCCATGTTATTTCAGAATTCTTATAGAGGGTTCAAAAGAATTGGCTTGAATTCTGACTGGCATGATGAAGTGCAAATATGAAGAAATGATTTTCGAAGTGGGATTAAGTTTATTATGGCAGTAGATCATGTCATGTCAGACATGCTGTACCTTGTGATCAGTCCTTTGCTCATTTGCCTGCTGCTGGTGCGTCTTGAGTTTTGGAGTTTGGGGGTCGGTGGGTGTGGGGTGGGGTGGGAAAGCTGGTTGTGAATCACTAGCTTTGGTCCAGCTCATACTGTCTGTCTGTTTTCCTTTTTACTCTGACCAATCCGCTCTGACATTGAGTATACCAATGATTGTGATAATCAAGTATTAGCTCTTTTTTTCTGAAAAGGTTCCTTTGTGTTCTGAAGTATGAGCAAGAGGTGAATGTAGCTATTTCATGCTGCTACTATGCAGAAATTAGGCCATTCAGCCCATTGAATCTGCTCCACCATTCAATCATGGCTGATAGCTTTCTCAACCCTATTCTCCTGGTTTTTCCCGGTAACCCTTGATCCCCTCGATATTCAAGAAACTGTCTACCTCTGTCTTAAGTGTGCTCAATGACCTGGCCTCTACAGTCTTCTGTGGCAATGAATTCCATAGATTCACCACTGTCTGGCTGAAGAAGTTTCTCCTTACCTCTGTTCTAAAAGGCCTTCCCTTTACTCTAAGCCTGTGCACTTGGGTCCTAGTCTCTCCTACCAATGGAAACATCTTTCCAACGTTCACTCTGTCTAGGTCATTCAGTATTCTGTAAGTTTCAATTAGATCCCCCCTCATCCTTCTAAACTCCATTGAGTATAAACCCAGAATCCTCAAATGTTCCTCATATGTTTAGCTTTTCATTTCTGGGACCATTCTTCTGAACCTCCCGTGAACACCCTCAAGGGCCAGTACATGCTTCCTGAGATATGGGGCCCAAAACTGCACAATACTCCAAATGTGGTCTGACCAGAGTCTTCTAGAGCTTCAGAAATATATTCAAGTCCTCTCAAAATAAATGCCATCATTGCATTTGCCTTCCTAACTACAGACTGAACCTGCAAGTTTACCTTGAGAGAATCCTGGACTAGAACTCCCAAATCTCTTTGCAGTTCAGACTTCTGAATTTTCTGCACATTTAGAAAATAGTCCATGCCTCTACCCTTCCTACCAAAGTGCATGAACTCTCACTTTTTTTTCATGTTGTACTCCATCTGCCACTTCGTTGCCCACTCTGCTAACCAATCCAAATCCTTGCAGCCTCTCCATCTCCTCAATGCTACCTCTCCCTCTACCTATCTTTTGTATCATCTGAAAACCTAGCCAGAATGGCCTCTGTTCCTTCATCAAGATTGTTCATGTATAAAGTGAAAAGTTGTGGTCCCAAAACTGAATGTTGTGGAACACCACTTGTCACCGGATGCCATCCTGAGAAGGACCCTTTTATACCCATCTCTGCTTTCTGCCAGACAGCCAAGCTTCTATCCATGCTCACATCTTGCCTCTAACACCATGGGCTCTTATTTTACTCAATAGCCTCCTGCAGCACCTTGTCATAAGCTTCTTGAAGTCCAGTTAGATAAGATCCATTGGCTCTCCTTAGTCTAACCTGCTTGTTACTTCCTCAAAAAGTTCTAGCAGATTTGTCAGGTATGACCTCCCCTTGATGAAACCATGCTGACTCTGCCCTATTTTACCATACACTTCAAAGTATTCCGAAATCTCATCCTTCACAATGGGTTCCAGGATCTTGCCCACGACTGAGGTTAGGCTATTCGGTCTGAAATTTTCTGTCTTTTGCCTTTCTTTCTTTTTAAACAGGGGTCTCATGTTAATGATTATTTAGACTTCTGGGACCCTTCCTGATTCTAACAATTCCTGAAAGATGATCACTAACGCCTCGGCTATCTCCCTTAGAACTCTGGGGTGTAATCTATCTGGTCCAGGTGATTTATCCACTTTCAGGCCAATCCGTTTTTATAGCACCACCTCCTTGGTGATGGCCACCATTCTCCTCTCTGCCCGTCTCTTGAATTTTGGTATATTATTCATGTCTTGAACAGTGAAGACTGACTAGAAGTAATTATTCTGTCCCTCCGCCATTTCCTTGTTTCCCCCTTCTATCTCTCCAGCACCATTTTCCCAGTGGCCCATTGTACACTTTTGCATCACTGTCCCTTTATATATCTGAAGAAACTCTTACAGTCTTCCTTTAGTACTGGCTAGCTTACCCTCCTATTTACTCTTCTCCCTCCTTATTTTTGTTTTGTTACCCTCTGGTCTTTGTAAGCTTCTCAATCCTCTGGTTTCCCATGGCCCTTCACCACATCATATGCTTTCTCTTTTGCTTTTATGCTATTCCTGACTTCCTGAGTCAGCTATGGTTGCCTCATCCTCCCTGTATTATGTTTCTTTTTCCTTGGGATGAATCCCTGCTGTGCCTCCTGAATTACTCCCAAAACATCCTGCCATTGCTGTTCCACAGTGTCTCCTGCTAGGTTCCTCTCTGTCAATTCTATCCAGCTCCTTCTTCGTGCCTCTGTTGTTGCCTTTATTCAGCTGTAATACTGTTACCTCTGATTCTATCATCTCCCTCTCAAATTGCAGAGTAAATTTGATCATGTTATGATCACTCCCTGCTAAGGGTTCCTTCACCCTAAGCTCCCTTATCACATCTGCCTCATTGCACAACACTAAATCCAGTATTGCCTGTTCCCTAGTGGGCTCCAACACAAGCTGCTCCAAAAAACCATCTCAGACATTCCACAAATTCGTTTTCTTGCAATCCACTACCAACCTGATTTTCCCAGTCCACCTGCATATTGAAATCTCCCATAATCACTAACTTTGCCTTTCCTACACATCTTTTCTATCTCCTTGTGTAACTTATGCCCAGCTCCTGAATCATGTCTGGAGGCCTGTACAATAACTCCAACTTTTTTTTTTACCTTTTTTGTGGTTCCTCCATTCTTCCCCCACAGATTCTACACCATCTGACCCTATTTTGTTTCTTACTATTGATTTAATTTCATTTCTTACTAATAAGGCAACCATACCCCCTTCTGCCCACCTGCCTATCTTTTCGATAGGACGTATAGAGAAACCTTGATCATCTGAATGACATGGGCAGGGAGTATTTTGTCAGATAATCAAATGTTCGGATAATCGAATGCCGGATAACACAATTTGGCTCAGCATTGGGACCTTGAATCTTGCCGGATAATCTGAAATTCAGATAATCAAATGCTGGATAATCGAGGTTCCTTTATATATCCTTGAATATTCAGCTCCCAGTCCTGATTCCCTGGCAGGCATGTCTCTGTGATGCCCACCACATCATACCTGCCAATTTCGATCTGTGCCACAAGCTCATTTACCTTATTCCTCATACTGTATATATTCAGATATAAGACCTTCAGTTTTGTGTTAACCATCCCTCTTCTCATTGTCAATCAATTATCCAGTGTGCTTGAAGTTTGATTGCTAATCATTTCTATACACACTGTCCTATTTGTGTCTGTGCTGGAGATTTTAATAACCTTACCTGAGTTCTGCACGCTTACCACCTCCTCTAATCTGGATTTCTAATTTCCCCTATAACCAAGCCCCCATCACCTCCCCAATTTTATTTTAAAACCCTGTCTACAGCCCTTGTTAAGTGATTCACTAGGACTCTGGTTGAGGCATTGTCCAGGTGAAGACCATCCCATTGGAACATGTCCCTTTTCCCCCAGTACTGGTGCCAATGTCCCATTAATTCAAACACATTTCTCTCTCACCAATCTCTGAGCCACACATTTACCTGCTTAATCTTATTGATCCTGTGCCAATTAGCTCATGGCTCAGGTAGTTATCCAGAGATTATTACCTTTTTGGTTCTGTGTTTTAATTTCGCTCCTAGCTGTTCATATTCCCTTAGCAGAACCTCTGCCTGAGTTTTATCAATGTAGTTGGTACATGTGTGGATCCACTGGATCTTTATCCTTCCACTCCAAGTTCCTCTGCAGCCCTAATGAGATATCCTGAACCTGAGCACCAGGCAAGCAACACAACCTTCGAGACACAGAGCAGTGTCTATGTCTCTAACTATACTATTCCTCCATTATAACAAAGCCATCCTACCTATTTCTGAAATGAATATGGTTTATGAATTTCTGTGCTGGTATAATACCAAGTATGTAGGCAGGACGTAGCAAGGATTAGCATATCATGTAATATAATATATCCCTTTACCAGTTCACTACAAGCAATATACTGACTGTACCTAACTGCCTATGTTTGCAAACTCAAGTGTCCAACAATAGATGTGGTACCGTGATTGGACAGTGTATGCTAAATAATCCTGTGTGTAAAATGTACACTGACAACCATTCAAGATTGTCAGTTGGATTTGCAATTGGTGCACTTGTGTGTACTGGAAGCTATGTATGTTAACACAAGTACTCTATTCTTTATTGACAGAAATAACATGTGTCAATACCACATGTTCAACTCAACAAAATAGGTGACAGCCATTCTGTGATTGATTTCTCTGGGAAATGCCTTGACCAGTCAGTGAAAATGTCTGTTTCAAAACTTAAAGCTTGGCCATTAACTATCTTATTATTTAACTGATGCATTCTCCATGACAGCACATCAGAAGCAGTTGACCAACCGTGTTCTCGTACAGTATAAATGTCACTTTTACCCTTTATTTCTTGTGCATTGTCCTGATGAAGGCAGGATAAAAAGTTTCATCCTAACCTATTTCCCGCCTCAGGCGACTGTGTGGAGTTTGCACATTCTCCCCGTGTCTGTGTGGGTTTCCTCCGGGTGCTCCGGTTACCTCCCACAGTCCAAAAATGTGCAGGTTAGGTGAATTGGCCATGCTAAATTGCCCGTAGTGTTAGGTGAAGGGGTAAATGTAGGGGAATGGGTCTGGGTGGTTTGTGCTTCGGCAGGTTGGTGTAGACTTGTTGGGCCGAAGGGCCTGTTTCCACACTGTAAGTAATCTAATCTAAATAATCTATTTCTCTTCCTGCAATATTCTGCTTCTGTACTACCAATAGCTACGACTGACTATTATTTTGGAGCCATATGCAACAGTTTGCTTGGCAGTTTTTTTTGGCAGTGGTTAACTGTCTCCTGGATCTACTGATAGGTGATTTGAAAACAACTTCACTGTTTTTCATTATGTTGGAGTTCATGTGCTGCTTTTATTCTTTTACCTAACTTTCTCATTTCTTCCTTTCTCTCAAGATTTTCTGACAATAGTTTGTGATTGTGCTTGAGCACATTTTTAAAATTTAATTTGGGTTGAGGATAAATGGGATATTGAAGGAACACTGGATGCATTCCAGATTTTTGTGCAGTACTGTAATCTGCAGATTTTTTCATTTTCCTATCCACTGTCCAAACAACAGAAGTGACTAACACATCACCGGTTGATATTCATCCTTGTGGTGTTGAGGGTAGGCGCATGGATTTGAGCCCAAAGTCTGACAGAGTCCTGGACCCTCTTCATTGCCAGCCCCCCTCTCTCCCCTTAAATGCAAGGTTTTGGCAGCCTTAAACTCAGTGTATCCAATAGGAACTATGAAAGAAAATGCTCATATGTGTTGACGCCAATTGCTGATCTCTTTGTATCTGTAATAGAGAGTGGTTTAGGGAATGGAGGTGTTGTACTGCTGCAGTAATAAATTCCAGAGTGTTTGCACTCTTGGCAAATATTGAGAGGGTTGCATGTGCATCCAGTGTATGCGATGACTGTGTAAGATCTGTGATAGTGGTGCTGGGTACCTAAAATTGAATTGAAGAGGCACCCATTAACTAGCATAGATATTCCTGCACACTGTCACCAGCGCACACAAGCTAGCCCTTTGTTTTCTTTTGGGTCATGAGAATTGCATCTTCCAGCTTTTTCTCTCATCACTACCTCTTCCATCTTCGGTCTCTGCACTGATTTGTTAAAATCTCCGATTGAATCTCTTGTTTGTTCACCTTGGTATTTCAATTGCTGAAACTCCTATGAATGGCAACAACTTTTGTTATCTTTTGATTCCTCTGTTTAACAGGTTTGAAAAAAAATTCCCCTGCTTTTTTTTTTGGTGCCTTTTTTCTAATAGTGCCCTCATTGAGCTGACTATTGCAGCAATAATGTTAGTCTTGGTTAGAAAATTTACAAGTTATAAATCTGATTACTAAAGACACATGCTTGAACAAGTAACTTGCTAAGTATGTGAAATTTATTTTTAATTCCCCCTTCTAAATTTTGATCCTGATAAATATGATGTATTACTGCTTTTAAGTTCAGTGAAATTTATTTGTAAGTTCTTAATTCTCATAGATTGCTCTTGATGATCATCCATAATGCATACTTTTGATCAAGGTAAATTACTAATCAGAAGCTCAGAATAAAGGTTTTTATTTTTGCTGCCTGATAACTAGGTCAACCAGAACACTGCTCCAATATTTAAATCGCTTCTCCTCTCTATTGTACAATATTAATGGAAAATGGAATACATTTTGTCAAGTGAGCTAAGTTTGTATTATAGAATACGATTAATATGGTACAGTCTCATGAACGTACATGTAATGCTGAAATTATGAGCAGGAGTAGGCCATGTGGCCCTATGAGTCTATTGCATCTTTCAATAAGATTGTGGTTAATTTGATTACTCCATGAATGTAGTGCCACCTTGTGAATATCCTACAGTTTGTACATTGAGGTATCCTGAGCCTCTGGTTAAAACCTCTTGCCTCATGTAATAACCATTTGGTCTGAAGATTCAAATCCTACGTTATTTCAAGATTTTATCCATTCTTGAGAAAAAAGGAATGCAGTCAGTGACTAATAACTGTTTGCTATTGATCCAACTAAAAGTAAATTATGTGAAAGGATATTCTTAAGGAATAAGTCAGTAGAAAATCTCTCTCAAATGTGAATGGTTCCTTTAATGTTGTACTGCTATTTGTGTCAAGGCTGAGGTCTGATTTTGAACAGATCAATATGATTCTAAGTCTTTAAACAAATAAATGTTGCATCTTGTGCTAACAGACTGGCTTGCTTTCTGGTTTTGCAGGTAACTCTAAATAAATCTCAGGTTGTCCTCCATTACTGAGCCCTCCCATGTTGGATGAGATGTAACTTTCCAGAAAAGGCGGCCAAGTAAGCAAAGGTGATCTTTGCTCTGAGAGACTTCCTCGTTTTTATCCCATCTTATCTCCAGACAGCATATTATCCACAGCTATTCTTTACTGAAAAATGTAGATTCCCAAATCTGTTTAAGGACATCAGCCACATCAGCGAGCTGTATTGAAATTATTTTTAAACCAACTATTGATGTTTTCAGCAAAGCTTAATGAAGACCATCCACTTGGCTTGGCAGCAAAGAACTGCTGTGAATGTGAAACAGGCTGAGATGCTGAAAGAAGAGCTGGAAGGACCCGAGGATGGAAGAACAGAAACCATAGGTGAATAAGGAAACTTTAATGGGTGCAACCTTCACAATCTTTTCACTAGTCCAAGCTCTCTGCATTATCCGCCTCTCTGGAATTCTGGCTTCTCTCCCAGTCTTTTGTTTCATTTTCCTAGAACAAGAAGGAACATCGCTTTAAGCACATTTGTGCTGTGCTTCACCAGTAATCGAAGCTTTTAATTAGTGAGCTGGATATCTTCTGATTATGTGATACATTGCCAGAAAATGTGTTTCCTGTACAGGCACAGAAATGGACAGCTGCAATCTTTAAGACTTTAGAGGGGAGAATTGGTGTAGCTCACTAAGCATTTTAAATGGGATAGAAATAATATCATTAGTTCTCTATGCATCTACAGGAATCAATGCGGTAGAGGAACAAGTCTCATTCCAATCATAAAAATGCAGGTTTCCTGTTTCAATGCTTATTGAGAAATTGGCTGATATAGATTTTTCCTTCTCCAATATAAATTTTTAGCTATTTTGTTCAATAAATCTTTTTTGTTACAGTTCAGATTGTCATACCTTTTATTTTTTTTAATAAAAGAAATGTGTATACACAATAGTCATTGGTGATGATGTGTTGTAAAACCTATGAAGTGTGAAAGTTAACTGACTCAGTAAGCCAACTGGTAGCTGGAGGTTAAAGATGCTTAAATGTTTCAGAAGTGCAGATCATATTGTTCAGGCAAATACTTGTAAACCTGACATCCTGTGCTGGAGAATAAGATTCAATATTAATATTGCTGGTGTCACATTATGTGTAAGAAGCATGCGACATTGTCGGAAAATGCATGTTCTTGTTATGAGGCTATAGCTGCCTTGTTTTTCCTGACTTTCACAGACTGCTCAAAGTCCAACACGTGTCACGTTGGTAGAATACAGGTTAAGAAGGAATTGTTTAATGCAATCGGGGTTTTGAATGCTTTGTCTAAACTGGATGAGTGTTTCAGTATGCCCTTTGCAATACATAAGTGTGTATTCTCATGGATGTGCAATAGTCATGTTGAGTTCAGAGAGTACTCCATGACCTGCTCCATTCCCACTATTTATTCCTGCACTTTGTTAGCCCAGATATACTTTACTAAGTGCTGGTGTTCTGAAATTTAAACAAGTGAGTTTTTGATACCTGACGTGGGGCAGAGTTATGGCTTTTCTCCAAAAACATCAAGAGAGCTATCCAAATCAAGACTAGCTGCAATTGGTTATCTTTCAAATATCGTGTTCAATCTTGCCTTTATTAACCTACACTCAGGAAAACACAATTCCTATTCTAGGATTAAGAATGAACATTATTTATCACAGAAAGTCTCTGATTAGTGCGTCAAGTGATTTAAATTGATCAAACTGGGAACAATTGACAAAAGCTGCCAACATTATTTGTGGTCATATCAAAGGTCAACTTACCACTGCTAATTTAAGCAGCAGGGAGAGAAAGGGACTTTCTGATTGAAGGTCAATGAATGCCATTGAGCTCCTAATTTCCATTTGTCCCCTACTCCATCCCCATCACTCTTCCAAATCGCCATTCACCCTCAGTAAATAATGCAAGCTACGTGGTTGTAGATTTAATATTTTACAAAAAGATGAAAGCAATCTTTTCATTGACACATTAATCTAAGTTTCATTGCTAGGCCGTGTGATGATAACAGCATCACAATGCAGCGGAGTGCTGACCTAAGAAATTCTGCTTCATAGGTTATTGATATTAAGATTAGAGTTGTGAATTATTCTTTTTCCAATCTCCTTTGAAATTACACTATTGCTCCCTGGCCTCAACCATACCTACCCTGTAACTTGGCACTAAGAAGCATGTAGGAGGTCCCTAGGATGAATATTTGTATGCCAGTTGTTTTGACTTTTTTTTGCATTTTTTCATTTCACCATTCTCCATTTTTAACAATAGATTGTTATCTGGATAAAGGGTGTTTCTCTGAACCTCAATATTTTCTAATCCTATAAATAATAAATTTTAACAGGCTGAATTATTAGTTGCTGATTTATTGGGCAGGTATGATTATTGGCTACAATGAGGGTTTTTCAGGGTTCACTAATTTGTTTCTTACCCTGTCATCTTGTGGCGGCCAATCAAGTGTTGTATATGATACAAATTTGACATTTATTATGTCTCGAGTCTGCTGATGTGAGCTGTACATTGTATCATCCAGGTCTACTCAATGTCTTCCACATGTTTTATTACTGTTTTTTAATATGTATCATGTTCAAAGTTTTACTATATCATGTTGGAGTTAAAAATCTATTTTAAAATAAAATTTTAAAAGTAAATACTGCTTCTTTTAAACTAATAAAATTGCAACTGGTTCCTCAGGGATATATGAACTTCTGGCTCTGTGTATGTGTTTGTGTGTGTGATTCCCTTTATTCCCTCCCCACAGATGTCCTATCTTCCTTTTCCTCTGACTATACAAGTGTTTTGATTTCCACACAGCAAGGTGGTTATCTAGGTCAATGTTCATCTTTTCAAGTTTCACCAAAACTCTCAAACTGGTTCTTTGTCATTGTTGGTTGAGGGATATTGCTGGTGTTTAAAACTAACTGCCTACATAGCTGTGAATACATTTGAAGGCAATATTCCATTATGGAGCAAATTGGAATGTCTTGAGGATGTAAAAGATGTGTACAACCATGAAACTTGCTTTTTTTCCAATCCACTTGTACCAATTCACAACACTTTAGTAAAGTTGTTTTTTACCCAACTAGGAATTTTTTTTTGATAATTCCTTGAAATTTAATTGAATTCTGATCACAATCTGTAAAATGCCCCCTCACTTACTGTTCCAACTTCCCAGGTTAATTCCTGAAGCCTGGAAATTTATCTTCCATTTGTGCTATATTCTGACTTAAAAATCTCCTGAATGCAGTAATGTATACTTTTTACATTGAACTTATACCAGTTAATATTAATTGAAATCTATAAGAACTGCAACCCTATTACCTCTGTACTTGGTAATTTGCCTATATTGCTTTCCCTTGTATTGCTCTGTCTGTTTGAACTTGGTACATTGCACACTCCCAGAAGTGTGACTGGCTCCTTTTTGTTTTGCTTCCTCGGTTCAACCCTTCTAGAATTTTCTAATCAACCATCCGGTTCAGAGATTTTGTAATATATCTCTGGAGCAGTTTGGGACTTGAACCTAGGTCTCCTGGCTCAAAGGTAGGGACACTACCACTGTGCTACAAGAGCCCCAATCCATTTAATCCTTGAGAATAAAAGCAAAACACTATTTGCTGGAAATCAGGCAGTATCGAGAGAGAGAGACATGTTAACATTTCAAGCTGAATTTGAATTTTCAGGACTGTTCTGAGGCAGATTCTTATTTGACTCAGTTTTAAATGTTTAGAACGTTAGCTGTTTCTCCTTCTTAGTATTTCTGGCACTTACTATTTTTGATATGCCCATTATTTGATGCTGTAGCATATTGCTGTTCTTCACAGCTTGTAACTTTAACCAATGTTGCAAATCTACCTTTTTTTTTTAAAACAAACCTCCTGACATTCATCCAAAACTCCTCATCAGGAAATGTGTGTGCTGCATATTCTTTTTAAGCTATATTTCAGTAAAGCCGACAATATTATTCTCTTGAAGTGTTGTGCCCTCATCTCATCTGACTTATCTTTTAGACTACTTGCATTGAAGTATATACCATGAGAGTATCGAGATATACAGCACAGAAATAGACCCTTTGGTCCAACCTGTTCATGCCAACCAGAGATCCGAACTTAATTTAGTCTCTATTTGCCAGCATTTGGCCCATATCTCTCTCAATCCTTTGTATTCATAAACCCATCCAAACGCCTTTTTATATGTTGTAATTGTACCAGCCTCCAGCACTTACTCTGGCAGCTCATTCCATACACGCACGACCCTCAGTGAAAAAGTTGCCCCTTAGATCCCTTTTAAATCTTTGCCCTCTCACCTTAAACCTGAGTCCTTTAGTTTTGGTCTCCCCTAGCCTGGGGGAAAGACCTTGACTATTCACCGTATCCTTGCTCCACATGATTTTATAAACTTGTATAAGGTGACCCCTAAGCCTATGACACCACAGTCAAGATAGCCTCAGCCTCTTCAGCCTCACCTTTATAGCCCAAATCCTCCAACCCTGACAACATTCCGGTAAATCTTTTCTGAAGCCTTTCAAGTTTCACAACATATTTCCTGTAGAAGAGAGACCAGACTTGAGTGCAATATTCCAAAAGTGGCCTTTATCTAACTCCTATGTTAGCTATTTCTAGACATCGCTTGTTTATCTATTAATTTTGTAATTTATTATTTCTGGTTTTGTTTCTCTTGTGAATCTACACTGCAGTTCTCACTCCCTTGCCAAATTAATTTACCTTTCTCAACACTACTTGCAAGTCTCCTAGCCAGGATATTGACTCCATTCCTGTTGAGATCCAACCTTTCTGGTGTGTACAGTTCCTGTTACCCCAAAAGCTGGTTCCAGTGCTCCACCTCCTTTATCTATGCTCTTTTCTTTTCTTCTGTATTCACCAACACATGACTGTTGAAATAATCTATAGTTTGCTACCTTTTTAATTTCAGGCAGCTAGGAAAAACAAATTAATGTGCCCACCCCCCACCAATTCAACCTTCTGTCCAGATATATCATTGTAGCAACCTCCTAGCGCTTCCATGGTTCCTCAGTATCTTCCGCCCACTCAGTATTAACCGCCATGTAGCATTTAGGCAGACAATTATTATCCTGGTGCATTTGGGGGACTTGACGATGATCTGCTTGGTCCTATTGGACTATGACAGTCACCTGTTCTCCCTCAGTCTGCCTAAACTTCACCTGCAGAGTAACCATCTCGAGAAATACGCTATCTATATAACACTCACCGTTCAAATGCACTGTAGTGATGTTAACTGCTGCTTAAGCTCCTCCAGCTGATGATGCCATGTGTGGTTGTAGAATTTCCTGGAGTTCCTATGTGGAACAGTGTATGTTCTGTGGGCTTCATGTGTCTTGTTGCACCTCTGAATGATCAACCAACAACACTTAAACACATTATGAAACTTGTTTAAAATCAATAACTTCCCTTGTGATAAAGGTACTTTGTTTATTGTTTCTTTCTGCTTGAGATTTCGGCTCCCTGCAAGCTCCAGTATCTCCAGGTTCACAATCCTTTCCTTCGTCCTTACAGAAAAGAGGCCACTTGCAAGTGCTTTTTGTTTTAACCTTTTACTTGCTTTAACCCTGAACTCCTTCAGATTCATGCCTATTTGCTTGCGGTTCTCGAGCATCAATGACTTTGGTTGGCTTTTTCATTGGAGACTAATTGCAGCCTCCTTGGCCACAACCTCTGGTATTCACTCCTAAATCATTGTGCATTATGAAGTGCTCTATAAAGTCCATCTCTTTGGCCACATGCCCAACTATCCTATCATTTGGTGTCTATTTTGTCTAGTTTTAACTTTTTTTTTGAGGTGGGCTGGTAAAATGCAGTTGATTGAATGGGGATGGGCAGTCAATTTGCCAGGCCATGAATGTTTTGTTAGCATGAGGAGAGGGCAAGCTGTTTGGAAGTGGTTTCCTGTTGGGAACAAAGAGGAGCTATTTGCTGGTGAATGGATTCCTACCTTCCCAACAATATCTGCAGATCATTTTCCCTTTGGTGTAAGGTCCAACATGATTCTTTTTACTTAGTGCAGACCTATGGTAATCAGTCTGCTTTAATAGTGACTATTAGATTAGATTCCCTACAGTGTGGCCCTTTGGCCCAACCAGTCCACACCGACCCTCCAAAGAATAACCCACCCAGACCCATTTCACTCTGACTAATGCATGGTATTTTTATTTAATTATAGATGTGGGATTTGCTGACAAAACCAACATTTTGTTGTCCATCCCGACTAGCCTTTGAACTGATTTGCTTGCTAGACTACCCTAAGCAATCGGAGTGGTTAAGAGTCAAACACATTGGAAATTCCCTTCCCTAAAGAGTATTAGTGAACCAGTTAGATTGTGGTTTTAAAAAAAAACGATCATAATTTCATGGTCACCATCAATGGCACATTCCAGATTTCATCAATACTAATTTAATTTCCTCCAATCTCTTGCTGCCAAACCTGTTGATTTTCTCCTGTGATTTTTGATTGTGTGTTTCCCTGTTCATCTTGCTGCCCCCTGCAGGCTTCAGCAGGCAGTGAGCACCACACTTTGTCTCTGTTCAGTGCCTTCTTTGGGGTAAAACTCCCCTGCGCTGTGCTCGAAAGGGAGTATTACCTGGCAGACTACACTCACTGAGCGCACAGCAGAGCATTTGGCTAAGTAAATGAAGGAGACTTCAAGGAGCATTGATGAGAAAGGAGCAAAGAAGTGGAGAGTTTCAGATCATCCGCTCCAATTTATCCTGAATGTACGTTTGCCTTTATTGGTCAGTATAGGAGTTGCGAGGTCATTTTGCAGCTGCACAAGACATTGCTCAGGTCACTTTTGGAATATTACACTCCATTCTAGTCTCCCTGCTCTATGAAAGATGTTGTGAAACTTGAAAGGGTTCACAAAACATTTGTAAGGATGCTGCCGGCGTTGGAGGGCTTGAGCTATAGGGAGAGGCCGAATGGGCTGGGACTGTTTACCCTAGAGCGTTGGAGGCTGAGGGGTGACCTTATAGGGGTTATAAAATCACGAGGAGCAAGGATAGGATAAATAGACAAGGTCTTTTCCCAGGGCTGGGGGAGTCCAGAACTAGAGGGCATAGGTTTAAGGTGAGGGGGAAAGATTTAAAAGGGACCTAAGGGGCAACTTTTTCACAGAGGGTGGTGCGTGTATGGAATGAGTTGTCAGAGGAAGTGGTGGAGGCTGGTACAATTGCAACATTTAAGAGGCAGCTGGATGGATATATGAATATGAAGGGTTTGGACAGATATGGGCCAAGTGCTGGCAAATGGGATTAGATCAATTTGGATATCTGGTCGGCACAGATGAGTCGGACTGGCGGGTCTGTTTCTGTGCTATACATCTCAACGACTCTATGACTCAATCGCTGTGTTGAGATTTGAATCCAGAGTATTACCCTGGCCTCTGGACTTTTAGACTAATAACATTGCCACTACGTTAGCAGAATTCCAGAGGGCTGGTATGCTGAGCTCTGAGGTGCTAGCCTATAATTAGGCAGTAACATGTAAGACCTGCCCATCAGCTTGCTTTCTCCCCATACAACCCTCCCGCATTGTTCCCTGCCCCGAATAAACTGCTTCCCTGTTGGCTCTTGTATGTCATCTTTTAATTTTAATCATAGGTCAGCCATCCCTCTTGGCTGAGCATGCTAGCCATGTGAAAACTATCCCAATGTTGGAACTCTTAAGGTCAAAAATTAAGCTGAGCTACAAAAGCTTGCAATTTCAAATAAACCTGTTGAACTCTCACCTGGTGTTTGGAACTTTTAACGATACCTCCATTCTAAATTCTGATTTTCTTTTCCCCCAATTTGTTTAACTGGTTTAAACTTTTTTCCCCTACTTTACCAGATTCACCCTAACCTGCTATATGCGAAGTAGGAATCACCGTCTTATTTATATAAAGTTGATTTTAGATGCTTAAGCAGTGCATCTTGACCACTGTGGTGCTGTTGAGCTTTTGACAATGTTTTCAATTTCTTGGTGATGTCATTAACATCTTGTACAGAGTTATGGAACAACTTCTGGCTGAATTCCTTAAGTGTCATGAGTTAATTATTATCTCTAGAATTTGTTTTTATTCTGTCTTTAACCATTCAACCATTTAGATTAAATTCATATTTAGTGTATCATTGCCCTGTAAGTGGAATTCTCATTCGGATTTATGTTGCTGTGGAATTAATGCATGTTTCTTTCTCTGCATTACACATTTTGTTTCCCACGAGGCTAAATTACCATAGTAGTTGCTGGGATTTTATAAACGACTAAAATTAAGGAATGTGGGTTGCATCAGGATGAATCTTGATCGTTGTGTTTGAAAGGCATCCAGATCGTGTTGGTACCAATGCACAAAGGGATTTCTCTTGATCGTGGGAGGTGGGCCTCATTAGCTAGAGCAGCATTTATTGCCCAGAGGGCAGTAAGAGTCACACCACATTGCTTTGGATCTGGAATCACCTCTAGGCCATACCAGGTAAGGACAGTTGTTTAATTCCCTAAAAGGACATTAATGAACCAGATGGGTTCTTTTATTTCCTGACAATCGACAATGGTTTCATGGTCATTATTAGATTCTTATTTCCAGATTTTTATTGAATTCAAACTTGACCATCTGACAAGGCCGGATTAGAGCCCAGATCCCCAGAACATGACCTGGGTCTCAAGCTCATTGGTCTAATGATCATACTGTAGGCCAATGCCTCTCCAGTGAGTGTGCTCATAGGGAGAGGTGGTATTTTGGTGAATTGTCTCTTGTTTTTTTCCCTATAGTCTTCACCCAGCATCCTCTCCCCATAAACAAATTAAGTAGAAAATTGCAAGACCAAGACATATCCATGTCTTAACAAAAACCCATTAAGAGTTAATGAACTCAAACCCGTAAAATCTTTAATTTAGTAAAGATACAGACCAGTAATAATGAGTCAATGGCAGGATGTTCCATCGGTCCCAATGGCTGCTTCTGGCCCTGTGCTTGTTCGTCCGTTTTTGAGATTCTGAAAACAACCTAACCTTGAAATCTATTTTAATGAGCTGCATTTTAACGACAATTTATCGCAACTTTCACATTGCATAGCAATGACATTTGCAAATGACGATTAATCCAGGCAAGTGAGGTTTATAAAATCATGAGGGGCATGGATAGGATAAATGGATAAAGTCTCTTACCTGGGGTGGTGGAGTCCAGAACTAGAGGGCATAGGTTTAGGGTGACAGGGGAAAAATATAAGAGACCTAAGGGGCAACTTTTTCACGCAGAGGGCAGTATGCGTATGGAATGAGCTGCCAGAGGAAGTGGTGGAGGCTAGTACAATTGCAACATGTTAAAAGGCATCTAGATGGGTATCTGAATAGGAAGGGTTTGGAGGGATATGGGCTGGGTGGTGGCAGGTGGGATTGAATTGGGTTGGGATAGCTGGTCAGCATAGACGAGTTGGACTGAAGGGTATGTTTCTGTGCTGTACATCTTTATGACTCCAAATGTGAGATGGTGCATTTTGGAAGATTTAATGCAGACAGAAAGTATACAGTAAATAGCAGAACCCTTGCAGCATCAATTTACAGCATGATCTAGGTGCACAGGTCCACAGTTTTCTGAAAGTGATCACACAAATGGATAAGGTGGCCACCCCATTGGACAGAGCATAAGAGTATAAAAAATTGGCAAGTCATCTTGCAGCTGTCTTGAACTTTAGTCAGGCCACATTGGAATATTGTGTACAATTCTGGTTGTCACACTGCCAGAAGGATAGGGAAGCTTTGGAGAGGATACAGGAAGGGTTTACCAGCATCCTGCCTGCTTTGGAGGGCATTAGCCATGAAAAGGAATTGGACTAACTTGGTTTATTTTCACTCGAATGTCAAAGGATGAAGGGTGACCTGATAGAATTTTGCAAAATTGACTTGCATGGATAGTCAGTTATTTTTCAAAGGAAGAATGGTTAATTACTATAGAGCATAGATTTAAAGTGATGGGATAAATTTAAAGGAGATGTGAGAGGCAGGTTTTTATACAGATGTTGTTAGGGTCTTGAATGCACTGCCAGAGGATGTGGTGGAGGTAGAATACAATAATAACACTAAAGGTATCTTAAGAGATGCATGAATAAGCAGAGAATAGATGGATATGGACCATGTAAAAACAAAAGGACTTTAGAAAGGAATCATGTCTGAGCCATTGTATTGGGCCAAAGAGCCTGATGCTGTACTGTTCTTTGTCCATTGAAATGCAATTGAGAGATTAAAAAACTAGTCATTCTGGGAAGCTGCTCCTTGTGATCCATGCATGGCTAATATTTAGCTTTGATAGCATTATGGTGTTCCACTGTGCTTGTTACTGCACAGAACTGAAGACTAGTATTATAGGTGGATGTTCACTCACATATTTGTGTTGTCTTAGAACCATAATGTGACACTTCAAATGAATTTGCTTATAAATCTGGCTGCAGAAATATAATGGGGGCATAATGGAATTGCAACCTTGTTGCATTACTCCTAGACATATAAAATAACAGAGTCATTTATTGTAAATTGAGAAGTATTGTGATTGCATCTGAAATCATTTTGTTACACAATGATGTCAGTGATAACTTAATGCAGTAAATGTCCGTTTAAGGTTTATTGCCCAAATGCTGGGTTTGATCTATTTGTTCTGTCACTGTTCCATTTGAAATTCAGCCCACACTGGTGGGAATTAAAGTCTTCTCCATTTATGACTATTGAAAGAACTGCATTTTTGGTGAATCAACTGTTTCCCATTGCCCAAATGCTGCCATCATCTTGTGGCTGCGATTTATCAAATGCAGAATAATGTCTGGACCTAAATCTTTCTGGTATTGCTGAATAGCATGTGGGCTGTTGTTAGCAATAGGTGTTTTCTTTCCATTTAGAGTCATAAAGTCATAGAGATGTATAGCATGGAAGTAGACCCTTCGGACCAACTCGTCCATGCCGACCAGATATCTTGCTAGGATCTGGCCCATATCCCTCTAAACCCTTCCTATTCATATACCCATCCAGATGCCTTTTAAATGTTGTAATTGTACCAGCCTCCACCATGTCCTCTGGCAGCTTATTCTACCACCACCCTCTGTGTGAAAAGGTTGCCCTTTAGGTCCCTTTCCCTTCTCACCTTTTAAAACTATGCCCTGTAGTTTTGGACTCTCCCATCTCAGGGAAAAGACTTGTCTGTTTACCCTATTCATGCCCCTCATGCTTTTATAAACCTCTATAAGGCCACCCCTTAATTTCTGAAGATTCAGGGAAAATAGCTCCAGCTTATATAGTGCAAACCTTCCAACTCTGGCAACATCCTTGTAAATCTTTTCTGAACCCTTTAAAATTTCATAACATCTTTCCTATAAGAGGGAGACCAGAATTGCATGCAATACTCTAAAAGTGTCCTAACCAATTTACTGTACAGTTGCAACATGACCTCCCAACTCCTCCACTCAACACATTGACCAATAAAGGCAAGGATAAAGTTTCCATACATACAAAGAAGGACACCACTTTGACTGGGACAACACACACAACCTAGGACAGGTGAAACAAAGACATGTACAAGAATTCTTAGAGTGATGGCATTCTAACCAGAACTCCATCAATAAACAGACTTTGATCCCATCTACCTTCCTTTGAAAAACAAAACCAGAAATTACATCACCCACCTTAAGAAACCAAAACCTATACATATGGAGGCAGGACATTCCACCAAAACTTCACCGGAGACACTCACTGATGATGCTACCTAGTCATGGTGACGAAACATTTGAAAAAA
The DNA here is from genome assembly GCF_004010195.1 of Chiloscyllium plagiosum. Lineage (NCBI taxonomy): Eukaryota > Metazoa > Chordata > Chondrichthyes > Orectolobiformes > Hemiscylliidae > Chiloscyllium > Chiloscyllium plagiosum. The sequence goes on from NC_057738.1 coordinate 25,309,392, forward strand.
AACTTGCCAGCTCAGCGAGCTAACTTACATATTTAGCATCAACCTGAGCTACAAATCTTCTCAAAAATTGTCAAAGGCAAGCTTACCAAATACCTCCTTCCTTATCTACCTGTGACTCCACTTGTAGTCCAAGGAATCTTTGTTCAGCAACACTCCCAAGTACCTTATCATTAAGTGTTTAAGTCCTGTCCTGATTTTCCTTTCTAAAATGCAGCATCTCCTATTTATCTAAATTAAACTCCATCTGCCATTCCTCAACCAATTGGCCCATCTGATCAAGATCCCATTGTACTCTGAGGTAACCTCCTTCGCTGTCCACTACACCTCCAATTTTGGTGTCATCTGCAATATTACTAACCATACCCCCTATGTTCACCTACAAATCATTTATATAAATGACAAAAATCAATACCAATCCTTGAGGTACACTGCTGGTCGCAGGTATTCAGTCTGAAAAGCAACCGTCCACCACCACCCTGTCTTTTACCTTCTGTATCCAAAAGCTAGTTCTCCATGTATTCCATGAGATCCAACCTTGCTATTTAGTCTACTATGAGGATCTTTGTCAAGCACCTTAATCAAGTCCATATAGATCATGTCCACCACTCTGCCCTCATCAATCCTCTTCGTTACTTCTTCAAAACACTCCATTAAATTAATGAGACACTATTTCCTATGCACAAAGCCATGTTGACTATCCCTAAACAGCCCTTGTCTTTCCAAATACATTTATTTTCTGTCCCTCAGGATTCCTTCCAACAACTTGAACACCACCAATGTCAGACTCACTAGTACCCTGGCTTTTCTTAAATAGTGGTACAATGTTAGCCAACCTCCAATCTTTTGGCACCTCACCTGTGGCTGTTGATAATAAAAATAACCCAGCAAGGGGCCCAGCAATCACTTGTCTGCTTCCTACAGAGTTCCAGGGTACATCTGATCAGGTCCCAGGGATTTATTCACTTTTTAATGTGTTTTAAGACATCCACCTCTGTATTGTGGACATTTTTCAAGATGTCGCTATTTATTTTCCCATGTTCTCAATCTTCTGTATCCTTCTCCACAGTAAACACAGCTGCAAAATATTTGTTTCGTATCTCCCCATCTCCTGCAGTTCCACATATAGGTGGCTTTGCTGATCTTCAAGAGGGCCTGGTTACCCTTTTTTGTCCTTGATGTATTTGTAAAATCCCTTTGGATTCTCTTTAACCCTATTTGTCAAAGCTATCTCATGTCCCCTTTTTGTCCTCCTGATTTCCCTTTTAGGTATACTCCTCCTGCTTTTATACTGTTCCAGGGATTCACTCGATCTCTGCTGTCTATACCTGATGTATGCTTCCTTCTTTTCCTTAACCAAAACATCAATTTCTCCAGTTATCCAGCATTCCCACAACTTACCAGCCTTGCTCTTCTCCTAACAGGAGCATATTGTCTCTGGACTCTCATTATCTCATTTTTGAATGCATCCCATTTTCCAGCCATTCTTTTACCTGCAAACAACCGCCCCCCCCCATCAACTTTTTTAAGTTCTTGCCTAATTACTGTCAAAATTGGCCTTTTTCCAGTTTACAACTTTAACTTTTAGATCCAGTCTATCCTTTCCCATCACTTTTTTTAAAAAAAACTAACAGAATTATGTTCATTGGTCCCAAAGTGCTCCCCCACTGACACCTGTCACCTGGCCTGCCTTATTTCCCAAGAGTAGGTCAGGTTTTGTACCTTCTGTAGTAAATCAGAAAATTTTCTTGTCGACACTTAACATTTTCCTCTCCATCCAAACCCTTTACACTGTGACAGTCCCAGTCAATGTTTGAAAAGTTTGAAATCTCCTACCATAATCATCCCATTATTCTTACAGATAACAGAGATCTCCTTACAAATTTGTTTCTCAATTTCCTGCTGAGTATTGAAGGGTCTATCGTACAATGCCAATATAGTGATCAGCCCTTTCTTATTTCTCATTTCCACCCAACTAACCTCCCTGGATGTATTCCCAGGAATAATCTCCCTAAAATGTTATTCTTAATCAAAAACACCACTCCCTTTCCTCTTTTGGTCCTGTTTCTATCCTTTTGATAGCATCTATACCCTGGAACATTAAGCTGCCAGTCCTGACCATCCCTGAGCCATGTCTCTGTAATTTCTGTTATAATTCTTTTTGCTTTCAATCCCAACCTCAAATTGCCCAGCAAGAGTAAAGTTTGCCTAGATGTTCTTGTCATGTAATCAAAGACCAACAGTTTTCAATAGCTAATTGATCACCCTGGCCTAATTCTACTTCTTCAATCTGGATGATTCTACTGGAGTTAAAATTGTGAATAGAAATTATTTCCTTTAGTAGTGGACATCAAAAGTAGATGGTTAGCCTTAACATTAGAGACGTTATTCACACAAAATGGGTAGAAATCAGGATCTGTCTGTAAGTTGTTGAAGCTGGGGCTTGGGCGGGAGCTGTCAATTGAAAATTGTAATACTGTTGTCACCCAGCAATAAGTCTAGCATCTTCTATCAGTTGACCATGTACCAGACTTTGCCTTGGTCCCTGGCCCACTGCTTCTGTCTATTCAATTCACTGACTGTCAAGGAAGTCCACAATGCTATTGATTTGTGAAGTAGATACCTTGTGCAGAAGGAAGTGTAGGGAAAGGTGCCTGTAGGGAAAACCATGTATTATAAAGAACTTTCACTTCAGTATTGGTTGGCTGACTCAAAACCCCTCAGTATTGATGGCTTTGAAGTGCAGCCTCCACACCATTGTTTTATTTACCTACAATGGCAAATTTCACACCACAAAGCCTCTGCAGACCATGAGTGATCGCAAAATCTGTTTCCCTGGTTAAGTGTTAGCCAACATAATGGCCTGAAGCTCTGTCCTCTTGTTTGAATAGTGCTATCATTTGAGAGAGCAAATAAAGCTCACATCCCCATGAGAGAGCAAATAAAGCTTTGGCAAGAATGCAAGGGCAAACATTACTCTTGCTGGGCAATTTGAGGTTGGGATTGAAAGCAAAAAAAATCACAACAGAAATTACAGAGACATGGCTTGGGGGTGGACAGGACTGGCAGCTTTAAACTTTAAACCAAAAGTTTTATCTAAATGATGGAACCTCCTGAGGTAGCACTTTCTCAGCCTGAGTCATTACATTCAATTGTTCTCCGATTGTTCTATCCACACTGGATAACACAGCAGCTTGTGTGTCGGGTCTGCTTTAATATGCCTACTGCAGACTTTAAACTCTAGTTTCCTGCCTTTTTGTTAAGCCTGTGTGTGTATTCAAAAATGAACAATTGAGCACAGTAGCCATCAATAGTAAACGGTCTCATAATTGACAGACAACTGAACATTACATTCAGCTCAGTTGAAACTAGGAAAATCAGTACAGTCCTCAAATCAAACCAGACATTTGCAAGTGGGGATAACCGATAGTAACACGTTAAAACTACATAAGGAAGGTGAGTAAGTTGTCCTGGCACTTATTTAGATTTAGATTTTCTACAGTGTGGAAACAGGTCTTTTGGCCCAACCAGTCCACACTGACCCTCTGAAGAGTAGCCCACACAGACCCATTTCCGTCTGACTAATGCCCCTAACACTATGGGCAATTTAGCATGGCCAATTCACCTAACCTGCACATCTTTAGACTGTGGGAGGAAACCCACGCAGACACTGGGAGAATATACAAACTCCACACAGGCAGTCACCCGAGACTGGAATTGAATCTGGGGCCCCGGTACTGTGAGGCAGCAGTGCTAACCACTGAGCCACCATGCCGCCATTTGGCTCATGTTTGAACATCTGTTCCATCAATTTGTTGATAAGGTCCTCATGAATTTTATCATTAAGATTAGGTTGTCTCAACCAGCTGTTACTTCCCTCCCTTCCTCTAATCAATGGTGATAAATACTCAATGATCTCCAATTCACTTGACTTAGCCCTGAAATTATTTTTCTTTAATTTCACTTCTCTTTCCCCTTTGTGACCTCTCCAATACCTTGTCCTTGAGAATGATCGCCTGCTCTGTCAGCCCTTTCCCATTTAAGGTGCTTACCCCCTCACTCTGTCTTGCACTCTTCCACGTGCACTTATTCTGGATTGAGCTCTGTCTCCTTCAAACATATCATCTCTCTGCTCTTGCAAGCTATTGCCCTTACCTCAAATGTCTCTTTCCTCTCCAAGTCCTTGACTATATTGTCACCTCCCAAATCTCTGCCATCTTTCTCACAATTCCATGTTGTAAACCTGCTCTAGGACTGAAATTGCTCTTACCAAGTCAAATGATATTTTATGTGACTGTGACAGAGAAAATCCTTCTCATTTGGTAGGCAGCTTGTTGACAGGGTTGACCTAATCAACCTCCTAAAATGCCTCTACTCTCCAGTTTGATGAGACTGTACGTGTCTGATTTATTTTTATTGAACTAATCCAATCGAGGGAATTTCCCACAAGGACTTCTCCTCTCAATCACACACCATTGTCGCTAGTTGCCCTCACGGCGCTATGCTTGATCCCCACCCATTTCTTTCACCATCAGTATGCTCCCTATCTGTCACATGCCAAAACCAAACGTTAGTTTTCATGACATTATCTTCCCAGGCCCTGAACAACAGCTGGAAATTTGGAAGAATTACATGAGAGTTTCAGCAATGCTTCTGTTGAGACAAGCTTCTTTACCAGTGAGCAAGAGGAGGACTATGAAAAGGGGCTATTACCCATTATCGCCCCCATTCTTTAATCTCACCTTACTAATATGAAAGTTCCTATCACCTGCTGGATAGAAACAGGACACTGAATTCCCGACATGAAAGAGTGAGCACCTGGTGAATCCAGTTCTACATTTGCTCCTCTGGACCTCCGTCATAGCCAACTGGAACCAATGTCTCTGCCACAACGCATGGGCAGCAGCTGCATGAACGCCACATGAATGGGCACTGATGATTGACACATGTCAGTCTTTATGCACCAGCATGGCATATCTCCAAACCACTTACAGTGTAACTCTGTACTTCAATGCTCCAAATTGGCTTATGTTAACAACTAACATTGGAATGCTGTTGTATAGACACTTTGCACACAGGGACAGGAATGCAGCTGACAGGATTGGACCAGGCTACATCTCAGGGCTGCTCGCTCACTGCCTTGGTGCTCACTCACTTTGTGTCCCTGCTTTGACTTGCCTTTTAGTGCTTTAACCATCAGTAGGAGCTAACGGGCTTACCGTGCATGTCTTGGTTTATGTTTTAAGTCGGACACAAAGTCAGAAATCTTGTCAGCAGTCACCAGTCATTGGGGTGGATGTGTTGCTGGATGGCACTATGCTGTGTCAATCTTGAAAACCTATCCCATGTGCTGGCAACTTACTTGGCAAACACACTGTACGTGCTTCAAGCAAATGTATGAGTTTGCCATAGGTTTGTTTGAGGTTAAGTAAAAAGTAACCTCCATCAGTCCAGGGGCTTGGGTATGATCAATCAGCTGCTTGGGACAGTCAGGTACCTCTTTATTAAGGAGGAAAGGAGCTGAATATCAGGCACCCCACACCCAGCCTCAATATAGGCTCTTTTCTCTTGGAATATGGGAACAGGATGGATTGAGTGTGATGAAAATAGGTGGCGTCGCTGTTATTGCTAATCCAAGTGGGGCCAAGGTGGTGAGGTATTCCAAGTAACTGAGCAGACAGTACAGAGGTCAAGCAGAGCAGGTGGTGTGGAGGAATTGAGGGGGGCAAGTGTGAGTGAGGGAAGGTGTTCTATTCAATAATAACAATATTATAGCAAAATCCTTAGTGGGAGGTGTGTGCAGTTGCAGAGAGAATATCGTGGTACTCGTCCTGGCTGAGCAGAGAAAGTCATTAACCTTTTTCCTACACTACTGAATGTTCCTTGAAATAGCCAAGACCAAACAGACCTGGTTGGCAATCCCGGAGCAGGTTGGCAGTGACTGGTGTCATGGCCTCGACTGCTGGCCCTGGGGGAAGAAGATGTGCTTTCTCCTCCAAGTCTCTGTTTATGAAGCAGGTTACTACTCTCCTCTTTATCTGCCATATCCAGGGCAAATGTCACAAACCGTACTGGGCAGCTCTGGACTGACTATTCATGAATAAGTCCTTGATAGTCTTTTAAAGACCGTACCTGCACTAGTTTATATCCCCGCAGTGGTGAGTATTGCTTACGTGAAGTGGGAGAATTGGGCTAGCATCAGCTGGGTGAACCCTAGAGGACCATGTTAGAGAGTTGATGAGGTAAGTTTGCGACGATAGTGCGAAAAATGTAGCTAGGCCTTGTGGAGAGAAATCCCCCATGCAACACTATGGAAATGACACTGTTAAAACATGGTCAAATTCAACCCCATATGTGTTGAGGACATCCAGCCTTTACTTCAGCACACTCTCTCTCTCTCCATTTTTACACTGTTGCTATTTTGTAAAAACTATTCTTTCATGGGATCTAAGCATCAGGACAAATCTAACATGAGTTGCCCCATCCTACTTGCCCATGAGAAGGTGGTCTATGATGAAGAGCTTCCTCAGATCTGCCTGACCGACTGTGCTTTTCCAGCACCACACTCTTCAACCTTGAAGAAGTTGTGGTGAATCTCTTACGTGAACTGTAGCCGTCTATCTGGTGCAGGTACACTGTGCTGTTAGGAAGGCAATTCCAGGTTTTTTGTCATAGAGACATTGAAGATGTAGTGATATAGCCATATGTCAGGATGCGTCTTGGAAAGGAATTTCCAACTAATGGCGTTCCCATGTGGTTGTTGCTCCTGTCCTTACAGGTGATAAAGTTTAGAGATTTGAAAGGTGCTGCCAAAGGACACTTAGCAAGTTCCTACAGTGCTTCTTTTACATGTTATTCTTGCTGCTAGTGACTTATCAACCTGATTATCCTTCATTCAATTTTGGATGTGCAGACATTCCTTGCAGGTAAAGGAGATGTTAGAAAGAGTGACCAAAAGTGGCAGGTTTTAAGAAGGAGTGAAATGGAGGGAAGGAACTGTTTAGGTAGGGTATTAGCTGTTTAGGTGGCTACAGCATTTGTGGCTGAAGGCGTGGTTACCTATGACATAGCAGAGGCGATTCAGTGAGTCAGTCAGTGAAAAGCTGACTCTGGAATTGGGAGGGAGGATGTTACAGGGAAAGGGAAGGATTTAAAATCAGCAAATGAGAATTTTTAAGTCTGAGCTGTTGTTGGATTAGGAGCTAACATAGTCAGAAGGACAGGGAAATTGTATGAGTTGGCTTTTATGGTATTGGACTGTATTGTACAATGGGGTTTGGGATTAAGTATAGTTTATGAAGGATGTGGGTTAGGAAGGTGACCAGAAATGCATTGGAAAAGCTAAGCGTGGAGGTGGTAAGCTGCGGGTTTAGACAGCAGACAGGTAGAACAGGAAATATTTTGAAATGAACAATCACATTTCATATCTTGTATGATTCATAGCCAGCGTGATTTATAAAGTGAACATGTGCAACTTTTAGCGAGTGTATAGAAATCAAAACCTGGTCCATGTTTAAATGGAATACTCAAGAATATTCTTCCTGAGTCACTGGTTTGGGAAAGGGAATGGAATCACAAGCAGGGAACTGGATGTTTTGCTAAACACAGGACAATGGTTTCGATGCTTTAGTTCAAAAAAGTCGCAACAGCATGAAGACAAGCTGCTGGACTACATGCAGGTATAAATAGATTGAGAGGTGGGAACGGGAGAGCTGGATGTTGTCAGCTTAAGTGTGATGGAAGACAGAGTATACAAGGTGATGCTCAAATTAGGGTGCAGTCTTAGAAATCTAATGACAGCACAATGACATATGCATTGCAAGACCCTTTCCACCAATGCTATTTGAAAAAAAAACAGATTAAGTATGACAGTAAATTGTTACTAGCAGAATATTTGTACATTGCAATACAAACACAATCCAGCAGATAGCATGTGCCATAATTTGCTTTTATCCAAGAACTGCCACAAAATAAATTATGTTCATTTCAAATCTGTTGAGACAAAAATAATAAGCACTTGTCATCTTCCTCAACCTCCATAACAAAGCTTAAAGCGGCTATTATTGCGTACATTAGTAAACAAAATCAAATCATACCGGACACAGTGTAGAGAGAAGAGGCAGCAAGTCTCAAACATATGTAGAGAGTAGGGAATGGTTTCCATTCTGAGCACAGCATGGAGAGAGAGTCAGCAACTGGTTTAAAGACTCTGGAGATTGATGAACAGTTTCAATTTGAACAGAGAGAGCGAGCAGCATAAGAGTTTTTAAAATTCACTCATGGGACATAGACATCACTGGCTGGCCAGCACTTTTTATTGCCTGTCCCTAGTTGCTCTTGAGAAGGCAGTTGACAAAGACAGTTCAGGATTGTATAAGCTTTGTCTTTTAATTTTATGAAGTGGTTAGAAATAGTAATAAATCTGAGGATTTTGAAGTTTGTCGAAAGACCAAAGGAGGATCAAGAAACTGATAAGCAAAAGAGGAAAAAAACACAAATGCAATGTAACAAAAGACATAAAAATGGACTGTAAAAGTTTCAATGCGTAGATAAAAAGGAAAATTTGCCTAAGATGGCAGAATTCAGAATTGGAATGATTACTTTCTGATTTTTTTAACTGATGAGAATGCAAGAATTCTCTGCGAATGAGAAATCCAAGTGACCAGCGAAAGTGAGGAGTTGAAGGAAATTAGTAGGTCAGAAAGTTGCACTGAAGAAAATAATGGGGCTGAAAGTGGATGAGATCCTGGTACCTAAAAGTTCACATCCAAGAGTAGTGAAGGAAATGGTTATAGATAGTTGGTGCTTTGGTAAAGACCCTCCAAAATTCCATATGAGTGGATTCTAGAATGATTCCAGCAAATGTGAAGCTTGCAAATACACCTGACTAGTTAAGAAAGGAGCAAGAGAAAAACCAGGGAACTACAGACCCATCAGTCTTGCATCAAAAGTTGTGAAAATACTGGAATCTATCATGGAGGACACCAATGGACAATTGAATACAAATCATCTGATTGAGGATAGTCAGTTTGGATTTCTTCGTGGAAAACAGTGTTTGCCAAACTAGTTGGTGTTTTTGAGGATGTTACATACAACGTTGGAGCTGATGGATGGAGTGTATTTAGATTTTCAGAATGTTTTTGATAAGGTTCCCACAGGAGGTTGATTAACAAAATTAAAGCATAAGGTGTAGGTGGCAATCTACTGACATGGATTAATGGTTGGCTCATTTATTCCTCCCTTCTGTTAGCCATTGTCATGTTGGCAGATTGTGACTCATTGGATACCACAAGGATCAGTATTTGGGCCTGAGCTGCGCACAACATATGCCAATGATTTGGAGGTAGGTCCAAATGTAATATTTCTTAATTTTCAGATGAAAGTTAAGCAGCAATGTGTGTTGTGAGGAAGATTTAACATGTTTTCTGGAGAATTTAGCCATGCATAATGATGAGGCAATAGGTCTGAAATCAGCAAATAGGAGGCATGAGATTGCACTGGAGAGGGTGCAGTGGAGATTTACCAGGATGTTGCCTGAGCTGGAGAGTTTATTATGAGGAGAGATTGGATAGACTGGGGTTATTTTCTTTGGAGCAGAAGGGGCTAGATAATTGAGTGGTACGAAATTTGGAAAGGAATAATTGGCTGGATAGGAAGGTACGTTTCCCCTTGGTGGAGGAATCAATAACTGAGCCACACAAATTTTCAGGGAAGGATCAGGAGGTTTAGAGGAGATGTAAGGCAAACCTTTTGCACTCAGAGGGTGGCAGCAATCTGGAACTCACTGCCTGTGAGGGTGGTGGAGGCAGAAACCTTCATAACTAGTAAAAAATATTTAGATGTACACTTGTGATGTTACGGCACACAAGGCTAAGAGTCAAGTACTGGGAAATGGGATTAAAATAGTCAGCATAGACTTGATGGGTGAAGGGTCTCTTTTCTGTGCTATAGACCTCTATGACTCAATGATTCTAGAACATGGCAGATAGAATATAAAATGGAAAAATCTAAGGTTATCCACTTTGGTAGGAGAAACAGATGTCTGTTTTAATTGGTGAGACATTGGGTGTCCTTGTTAATAAGTCACTGAAGGCTACCATGTAGGTTTCTTCAAAAAAGCTTAATGGAAGTTAGCTTATGTTGCAAGAGGTTTTGATTACAGGACTAGTGAGGTCCTGCTTCAATTAGGTAGAAGCTTGCTTAGACTGCACCTGGAATACTGTGTGTAGTTTTGGACTCCTTACCTCAGGAACGATATTATTACCATAGAGGGAGTGCAACAAAGATTCACCATACTGTTCCAAGGATGGCAGGACTATCCAAATACAGAGATTTGGCAAATTGGGGCCGAATTCTCTAGAATTTCAAAGAATGAGAGGTGATCTCTTTGAAAACTGCAAAATGCTCAAAGGGTAGATGGTGGTCAGATGTTTCCTGTTGTTGGAGAGACTAGAACCAGGGGCACAATTTCAAAATAAGGGAGAAGCCATTTAACACAGAAATGAAGGGAAATGTTTAACTCTCGAGTTGATTGATCTTTGGAATTATGTATCACAGATGGCTGTGGAAACTCAGTCTTTGAGTATATTTAAACTTACGGTTTGATAAATTCTTGATTTATTAATGGTGAAAAGGTTTGGGGATAATGAAGGGCATTGATATGTTCGATCAACATAGAGATGCAAAATGTCCTGCCTTCTTATGCCCCTAAATTGGGAGAAAATGGAGTTTTCATTCTCAGTCTTAGCCAAATTCAGAGAAAGAGCCACAGGGTTTGAACTGCCTACTTTTATTTAGAATCCCTACAGCGTGGACAAAGACCATTTAGCACAACAAGTCCACATCAACTTTCTGAAGAGTAACCCACCCAGACCCATTCTCCCACTACTCTACATTTACCTCTGACTAATCCACCTATCCTACACATCCCTGAACACTATGGGAAATTTTAGCATGGCCAATTTATCCTGCATATCTTTGGATTGTGGGATGAAATTGGAGCACCAGGTGGAAATCCATGCAGACACTAGGAGAATGTGCAAACTCCACACAGACAGTCACCCAAAGCTGGAATAAACATGTGCTACAAACATCAAATTGAACCCAGGAATGATAAGATAATCAGAAATTTATTGCCCTTTTAAGATTCTACATTTAATCACTGTTAAACTCTGATAAAGAATGTAATGTCTTTATACCTAAAGCTAAAACAAGAACACTTTTTAAAACACAATTACCATGTCAGTCTTCGCACTTATTTCACTGCATTTTTTTAGATTAGATTACTTAGTGTGGAAACAGGTCCTTCGGCCCAACAAGTCCACACCGACCCACCAAAGCGTACCCACCCAGACCCATTCCCCTACACTACGGGCAATTTAGCATGGTCAATTCACCTAACCTGCACATTTTTGGACTGTGGGAGGAAACCGGAGCACCCGGAGAAAACCCATTCAAACACAGGGAGAATGTTTAAAATTTACACGGCCGTCTGTCAATTAATAATGCACAATGCGCAATGATAATCTAACTTGGTGCATTTCTTTCAGCTATGTATTTCTCAACGTCAATGAAATCTGTCAACACACTAATGATTCAAAAACACTTGGAGTTAACATGTGAAGCTGGATGAAGGATTCTGTGTCATTTATTACCTGTGTCATTTCGTACAGAGTTTGCGATATCAGAATGGTATGTTACCTGGGTGCGGGGTAAAGTATGGGTGGGAGATGATGTTGTGATTGGCCTAAATTGGGATCCACTGCAGGGAACTCTTGTTTCTTATTATCTGTGCATGTTACTGGGTGACATCATGTGGTAATCTCTGTATCTTCAGAAGTGATGGGCTCATGGAGAGGTGGCATTGGGTAATGTTGGGTGTTGTGGGTAAAAAGCTATAAAAGGACAATTCTCAGTTAAAGCCTATGGGTTAAAATTCATTGTCCATAATGAAGACATGAGCGGATCAATAAGAAAGTTTGGCAATTTATTTAGATCTTGGTCGACCTGTACCTCAACTCTATTTACCTGCCTCTACGTTCCTCAACACTCTAACCGAGAAAAGACCAATTGATCACATGCTGATAAAAAATCAATTGAACAGCCATTGGAAGGAAGAGATTTCTAGGCTTCGATTAACCTTTGTCTGAAAATCAGCTTCCTAACTTCATTTCAAAATGGATAAGTTCTAATTTTACAAGAATACCTTTGCTTAGCTATTTCCAGCAGCAAAATAAGCTGCATATATGATTACTTGAATATTAAACATTTATTCTCAACTACAGAACCTGAAGCCAAGCGAATATTTATTCAAAACCCTGTTTCCATCTCTTTGTGATTGCTCATTCTTCAATTAGCAGTTTAAATTCTAGGGATGCTCCACTAGAGGGCCCTTTTCATTTTATTCATAAAACAGCATTCTAACATGGCTCCAATTTCTTGACGTAACAAAGGGGCTATTGCTATTTTATATGTTGACACTGATAATGAAATGACATGCATACATAATTATACTTTGTTCAGCAACAAAACATTATATTGGTGAATCCTCAATCACAAATGATTCTTAAATGCTCAGTCCAATTTTGTCACTGCATAAAATGTGCAGCAAAAATATGAAGTTATTTTCAGGGATTTCCTTTCAACTGTCAACGCAGTTTAAGTTAATTGTAAATGGCAGAATTTTTAATAAAATGGATAAATGAACGTATCACTATTTAATTATATTGAGAACCTACTTCAGTCATCCTGATGCTATATTGTACAATGATAGCAAAATCACTTCCGGCAGTGTTTTCATCTTATCCTTATACAATGCATTTAATAGAGGGAAACCTCCCCAATATCTGAGCACAGCTGATGTTGACAAACCAAGCCTTTCACATTTTGGAAAAGAGAAACCAAGGTCAAAATATTGGTCAAAGAAGTAGATTTTTTTCATAGGAGCATCTTAAAGTAGGCGAGACCAGTAAAAAGATGGAATGATTTACAGAGGGAATTTTAGCGCTTAGGCCACGTTGCTTAAACCATAGCCACCGATAGTGCAGCAAATAAAATTGGGGATGTGCAAGAGACCAGATTTGGAGGAACACCGAGATCTGCATAGAGGGCTAGACGGGTTCAAATGATAGGGAGGGTTGAAACCATGGAAGGATATGAAAATGAGAATTTAAAACTGAGGGTATTAGCAACTTGGGAGGCAGCAACGGTTGCAGATGTGGGAGATTAGTAGAATTTAGAATTAAAACTGAAAGACCTGCACATGCTGTAAATCAGAGCCAAAAATAGAAATTGCTGAAAAGCTCAGCAAGCCTGGTAGCATCTGTGGAGAGAAGTCAGTTAACATTTCAGGTCAAGTGACCCTTCCTCAGAACTGATGGTAGCTACGAAAGTGTTGGTTTCTGCATAGTTCTGAGGAAGGATTGCTCAATCTGAAACGTTAACTTTGATTTCTCTCCACAGACCTACTAAGCTTTTCCAGCAGCTTCTATTTTTGTCTTGGAGCGTGGAATGAGTTTGTGTATAATTGCAATTTTAGACAAGCGCAAGCATATCTAGAATGGAAAGTTAGCTAGTATAACACTGAAATAATCAAAGCCTCAATGTAACAACGGCACAGTGAGTGTTTCAACAACAGGTGAGCTGAGGAAAGAACAGAGTTAATTGATGCTGTTCAGCTGGGAATGTACCATCTCAGTCACGGAACAGGGGTCAAACACAGCACTGAGGTTGCAAATGCCTCACTCTGTTTCAGACATTGACCAGTAAAAGGAGTTTGTGGTGAGATCAACAATGTTGGCTTTAGTCTTCCTAAAATTTAGTGTATAAGCAATGTGGCAGCTCTGAGACCGGTTAGGGTGTCCAAGAAGAATATAATGAGGTAGGCATGAGAGTTCTCATGTGGAACCTAATGTATTTTCTGATGATATCTCCATTTGGTGGATTGTAGATGAGAAATAGAAAGAGGCCAAGAATGAATCCTTGGGAAACTCTAAGGCATAACAAGGCAAGAGCAGAATAGAGGCCAGTTTTTCTCCGACTACAATTAGGAGGTTAGGAAAGGAGGTAAACACTGGATGATGGACAAGAGATGATTGTAGGAGAACAGCGTGGTCAACTGTGTTAAGAGTGGTGGAAAAATGGAGCTTGGCCATTTAAAACTTCCTCAGTAACCAGGATGATTATCCCATTGGTGTGTAAACTTGGATGTGGGATGTACTGCCAAGCATTTAAGACTATTAACAAAACAAAATATGAAAAAAACAATAGTCAAAAAACTGAAACCTGTTAAAATGAAGAAAATTAAATGGGAAATCAAAATATTAGAAAACATCTGTGGGGCCCTAACATCATCAAGCTGCTAGATGTGGTAAAGGACCCTGTATCCAGAATGCCAGCTCTTGTTTATGAATACCTTGATAACATGGATTTCAAGCAACTGGATCAGATTTCAATGGATTATGACATATGGTTCTACATGTATGATATATTCAAGGCCTTGGATTACTGCCATTGTATGGGCATCATGCATAAGAATGTGAAACTATGTAACGTGATGATTGACCATGCCCAGAGGAAGCTTGATTGACTGGAGGCTGACTGAGTTTTACCATGCTGAACAGGAGTACATGTTAAAATCATCTCCAGGTATGTCCAAGGTCCTGAGCCGCTATTTGATGACCAGATGTATGGTTAGAGCTTGGACATGTGGTGTTTGCACTGTATGTTGGCCAGCCTAATATTCCATAAGGAAACTTTCTTCTGTGGACATGATAATAATATGAAAAAGCTGATCATAATTATGAAGATGTGGGTGTACTGTACCTTTGAGAGTAAAAGCTAACAGTGACAGCACCAAGTGTTCCCAATAAGGCACATTGTAACATGTACTCCAGCTACTGGGGTAGCTAGTTGCCTGGAAATGACAAAACAGATTTGAATTAAGCCAATCAGTTTAAATTATACCCTGAAAAATAGCAAATTCCAATCAAGTTTGAATTGAGTATATTGACAATCTTAAAATCCAATGACACAATCCAATGCTTTGGGGTATAAGATCGGGGAAAATTGAACAGTTTGAAAGAGAACTGCCACCAGACCAACAGCTGTAGACAGCTAGTCAAAACTCTGAGAGGTATCTGTCAAGGGAAGGAGTTTGCACAAAGAAAACCCTCAACACTGACCTGGAAAGCCAATCTACTGACGAAGATAAGGAAAAAATTCGACCGCTGGCTGGTTTTAAAATTTGAATTTTCCTATAAATCTTAATTGGGACTTTTATCGGATGAGTATTATAGATGGGAAGGTAAAGATAAGTCAGAGAAAGGAGGTGTAACTGGTTGTAAGTTAATTATTCTCTGTTATACTTTAAGAAATAAAGTTGTTAATTTTTACTTTAAATAGTTCTTAGCCTCTCGAATTTTTACAGATAAATCTTTTCTGTGTTGCTGGTTTTTAATTAAGAGGAGGGTTTATCCCATGTCATAACAATATTTCCAAGGTTTTAGGAACAGATGAATTGTTTGACTCCCTCAAGAAATATCACATTAAACTGGATCCTCGATTTAACCGTACTGTGGGCCAATATTCTGGAAAGTGCTGGGAACAATTCATTCATTATGAAAACTGGCATCTGGTCAGCCTGGAGGCCTTAAATTTGTTGGACAAATTTCTTCATTATGATCATCAGCAGAGGCTTCCAACTAAGGAAGCAATGGAACATTCAAACTTCTATCCAATAATCAAGGAGCATTTGGATGGAGCTTGGAGTAATGGCTCACATGTGCAGCTGTACGGTGAACCCTGCTTTGTCAGCACAGTTTTTACTGCATGACAATGAGTTACAGGTTTTACAGGACAGACATTGGGCAAAAATGGAGATATCACAGCCTGGAAGTGTAAGTATATGACTGCAGCTACATGGGTGACCATAGCTTACCCTAAATCCAGTTGCAACATTCTTCGAAATCCATTTATTTTACATTTCCATTTATGTTTCAGACAGATTTACAACTTACTGGGTTTTTGTGTCTGAAATTAAATATTTTTTTTGAAAAAGAATTCAGGTGGCTCAGTGGTTAGCACTGCTGCCTCACATACCAGGGATCTGGGTTAGATTTGTTATAATTTCTCCTACAAGCCAATATTGTGCAGGTTAGATGGATTGGCCATGCTAAATTGTTCTGTAGTATTTAGGGATGTGTAGGCCAGGTGGGTTAGCCATAGTAGAATGGCGAAACATGGAGACAGGGTGGATGCTCGGTGGATGTACGTTGCAGACTTGATGGACCGAATGCCCTCTTTTCACACTGTAGAGTTTCTATATGTAAGGATAGGAAAGGACAGGTTGTTCTTGTCTTAAGCATGAAGAGGGCCATTTGGGTCTTTAATAGAATGAACGAACAAAGCTTAATGTGAGTATTTGAGCACAAAAGCAAAATACACACGATTGCTGGAAATCCAAAACAGAAACAGAAAATATCACAGAAACCCAGCAGATCTGGCATCAGAGCGTGGAACAGCTTAATGGTCACAATGCTCTGTGAGCAAGCAAAGAGAGGAAGACTGAACTGGAAGATGGTAGGACTGCTGCTGCAATTCCCAGTCTCACTGGAACCTTGCATCAACTTGCCAACTTGCCAGTTAAGTAGATATTGAAGCAACAGCTATATCATCAGTCAACACGATGGGGTATGTTAGCGCCAACTTCAGCAGGCCTTGTCCTACTGCCTTGGACCTCCTATAAACTTGCAACCAACCTTCCCTTTTCAAGTCTTCCAATCAGCCCGTTAGGCCTGCCAATGAGAGGAAACCAAAGGGTCAACAAGTGAAGCATAACAAAGACCTAAAGTACAGCACATCTCTTAGCATGGCGCATAGGAGATTCTGGGTGGCACCAGGGTTCAGTGTCCATTCCCTGCATGTTCATCTCCAGTCTAGCTGGCAAGGTGGGAGGTCCTCTTCTCCAGGGACAGAAGTAGGAGACCATCCCATGTAACAAAGCAATCCTGGACAGAGAATACAGAGGAGGGCAGTAACTTTGGGATTTCCAACAATGTAGATTCAATTCCCATCACTGCCTGAGGTTACCATGAGGGACTCTCCTTCTCGACCTCTCCCCTCAACTGAAGTATGGTGGCCCACAGGTTAAATCACCATTACTTGTCTGTCTCTAATGAGAGAGCAGCCCTATGGTCTGGTAAGACTATGATGACACAACCTTGTAGTGACCAAGACTGGAGAGGTGAATAAATTTGTCTCTTCCCCCTCCTAGTTTGGTATAACAGAGTTTGAATTTTTAAAAAGCTATGTTTGCCAGCATCCCTGGTAACCACGCTATCTTTAAATGCATCATGGTGAAGCAATTCGGAAAGAATGTCTAAAAGTGATGTCGACCAACAGGAAGCAGCTGATTAATGAGTAAGCTTGCTGAATATCTTTACTCCTTTAATCACTTAGTTTATATAGCCTTATTTTATGTTTAAAGTCTATAAGTGTAATAGTGCAGATGACCAGAGTAGAAGGACTCATGAGTAATTAATATTATTTGATTTTAAGGGCAATTTGTGGGATTAATTTAAAAGGGTAAGGGATGGAAGAAGAGTGAAAGGCCTCTTCCTGCTCCATTTGAGAAGTTGAGCACAGTTCTGAGGACAAATGCAGGACATTTCTTCAGTGTTGGAGGTGGAACAAAAGCTGGGGACACACTGGAACATCCATAAAGATGAAAGTATCATGGATGATGTGTACAAGGACGTGGTTATTCTTGTAGACTAGGATTCCACCAGCAGAGAGGAACCAGGCAGAGTTGGAGGGTGAGGATTCTGGGTAATCCAAGATAGAGGACAGGAAAAAGTTGTGGCTGTAAGAGCTTTTTATTGTTTGAGGCATTTTCAGTGATGGAGCTTATTTCCTCGAATTCTAGGAACTGTAATTACTGTTTTATAAACTGTTGCATTGTTTTGGAACTTTGGGGGAAAAAATGATCAAAACAATGGCACTTTGTAAAGGAGGAAGAGAAAGAAAAAGGTAGTGAATCAAATGGACAAATAAAACTGCACTGCTGATTGACCCAGCAGTGAATCCAGGCAAACGTGAGGACTGCAGATGCTGGAAACCAGATTTTAGATCAGAGTGGCGCTGGAAAAGCACAGCAGGTCAGGCAGCATCCAAGGAGCAGGAAAATTGACGTTTCGGGCAAAAGCCCTTCAACAGGACTAGGCAAATCTACTCATATTCTTGATGAAGGGCTTTTGTCTGAAACGTCGATTTTCCTGCTCCTCGGATGCTGCCTGACCTGCTGTGCTTTTCCAGCACCACTCTGATCTAAACCCCAGCAGTGAATCTGCATAGCTGACTGTTGTGCTGTTTGATTTCAAGTATCTTTGGACATCGGAATTCATCTAAGAAAAATAAACAAAACAGGAAATTCACAGCTGACCTTGGAGAAACTTATGTGGGAGAGCTCACCGCAAGGAAGCAACTAAGTGCCTTTTAATATATAACTTTACCGCTTCTTTTGTAAATCTACAATAGTGAGTTGAGTGGGTTCCTTTTTGATTATTTACTAAGATCTGTTTTTTGATTAAACTTTGCAAATATAAAACATAAGTACTAAGTTAGCTTGGAGCAGTGTTTTTAGAGCAGTAAGACAGTGCTATTTTCTGGGTCATTAGATTGTTAAGGTGCAAAGATTGCCTTTAGTGGAGTGATGTGGTCTTCCCGTCAGATGTAGGAGATTAGGAGAATTTCCATGTTACTGATGATTATGTCTGCAGGAAGTGTGTTTGATTGCGAATGCTATCAGCTTGCATGGATCGGTTGGAATGTCAGTTAGAGGAAATGAGGAATTTATAGAAGCTAGGGAGTGTGATGGATGACAGTTACAGGAAAGGAGATAAACCACAGATACAGTCAAGCAGATGAAAGGTAGTACAGGGAGATAGGTTGTGCTATCTAAAACAAGTATGCTGTTTTGGAAAATGTAGGGGGTGATGGAACCTCAGGGGAATGTAGCACAAACAGCAAAGTTTCTGGTACCGAGACTGGCTCTAATGTAATGAGGGGTATGTCATGTTCCAAGTGATAGACTTTGATGGGGACTCTCTAGTTAGAGGCACAGACAGACATTTCTGCAGTCAACAGTGAGAAATCAGAATGACATGTTGACCCCGAGAGATATCTCGGAGAGACTGCAGAATATTCTCAAAGGGGAGAGGGACCAGCAGGAGGTCGCTGTAACATTGGAACCAACAACATAGGAGTGAAAAAGATGAGATTCTGAAGGGAAAATACAGAAAGTTGGGTCGGAATTTAAAAATAATTCTTCGAGGGTAGTAATATCTGGATTACTCTTGGTGATACGAGCTAGTGAGGGTAGGAATAGGAGGATAGATGAATATTTGGCTAAGGAGCTGGTGTAGGGGAGAAGGGTTCACATTTTTTGATCATAGGAATCTCCTCTTGGGTAGAAGTGACCTGTATAAGAAGGATGGATTGCACTGAACTAGAAGGGGAGATTTGCTACAGCTGCTCAGGAAGACTTTAAACTAGGAGAGGAGTGGAACCCAGAGAGATAGTGAGGAAAGAAATCATTCTGAGGCTGGTACAGTTGGGAAAGAGCAAGTCAAACAGTCAGGGCTGGCAGGAACAAAGCAGAGAATGGGGTAGGACTGAGAAATTAAACTGCATTTATTTCTTATTATTTATTTATTAAACTGCAAGAGGCCTAACAGGTAACGTAAGGTAAGGAGTTGGACAGGACTGGCCACTTAATATTCCAAGGTATAGATATAGTGTTCTGAAGATGTGGATGTACCTTTCAGAGAGCGAGCTTTGAGAAGATTTGTAGCTCAGATTGAGGTTCTGGATGTAAGTTTCCTTGCTGAGCTGGAAGGTTTATTTTCAGATGTTATGCCATCATACTAGGTAACATCTTCAGTGAACCTCCGGATGAAGCACTGCTGATGATTCCTGCTTTCTATTTATATGTTTGGGTTCCTTTGGGTTGGTGATGTCATTTTCTGTGGTGATGTCATTTAATGTTCTTTTTCTCAGGGGGTGGTAAATGGTGTCCAAGTCAATGTCTTTGTTGATAGTGTTCCGGTTGGAATGCCATGCTTCTTGGAATTCTTGTCCGTGTCTCTGTTTAGCTCGTCCTAGGATGGATGTGTTGTCTCAGTCAAAGTGGTGTCCTTCCTTATCTGTATGTAAGGATACTAGTGAGAGAGGTTCATGTCATTTTGTGGCTAGTTGATGTTCATCAATCCTGGTGGCTAGTTTTCTGCCCGTTTGTCCAATGTAGTGTTTGTTACAGTTCTTGCACGGTATTTTGTAAATGATATTAGTTTTGCTTATTGTCTGTAAAGGGTCTTTCAAGTTCATTAGCTGCTGTTTTAGTGTGTTG
>NC_057738.1:25331039-25395979 GCF_004010195.1 Chiloscyllium plagiosum
CTCTGCACCTTTTCCAATGCTTCCACATCCTTCTTGTAATGGGGTGACCAGAAGTATACACAATATTCCAGGTGCAGCTGCACTAGTGTTTTGTATAGTTGCAGCATGACATTATGGCTCCAGAACCTAATCCCTCTACCAATAAAACCTAACACACCGTATGCCATCTTAACAGCACTATCAACCTGGGTGGCAACTTTCAGGGATCTATGTACATGGACACCAAGATCCCTCTGTACATCCACAATACCAAGAATCTTTCCATTGACCCAGTATTCTGCCTTCCTTTTATTCTTACCAAAGTGCATCACCTCACATTTATCTGCATTGAACTCCATTTGCCATCTCTCAGCCCAATTCTGCAGTTTTTCCAAGTCCCCCTGCAATCTGCAAGATTCTTCGACACTGTTCACCGTTCCACCAACTTTAGTATTATCTGCAAACTAACTAACCCATCCACCTATGCCTGCACCCAAGTCATTTATAAAAATGACAGTGATCCCAAAACAGATCCTTGTGGCACACCACTAGTAATTGGACTCAAGGCTGAATATTTTCCATCATCCACCACTTGCTGCCTTCTTTCAGAAAACCAGTTCCTAATCCAAACTGCTAAATCACCCTCAATTCCATGCCTCTGCATTTTCTCCAACAGCCTACTATGTGGAACCTTATCAAAGGCTTTACGGAAGTCCATGTACACCATGTAAACTGCCCTACCCTCATCCATATGCTTGGTCACCTTCTCAAAAAACTGAATAAGATTTGTGAGACATGACCTGCCCTTGACAAATCCATGTTGACTATCTGCAATCAAACTGTTGCTTGCTAGATGATTATAAATTCTATCTCTTATAATCCTTTCCAAAACATTTCCTACAATAGATGTCATGGTTTATAATTACCTGGGTCTACTCTACTGCTCTTCTTGCACAAGGGCACAACATTTGTAATCCTCCCCAGTCCTCTGGTACTAAATCTATAGGCAATGATGAATCAAAGGTCAAGGCCAAAGGCTTCAACATCTCCTCCCTAGCTTCCCAGAGAATTCTTAGATAAATCCCATCCGGCCCAGGGGACTTGTCTACTTTCACTCCTTCTAGAATTGATAACACCTCTTCCTTACTCACCTCAATCCTTTCTAGTCTAATATCACTTACATCATTCTTTTCTTCTACAATATTATCCATTTCCTGAGTGAAAACAGATAAGAAATATTCGTTTAGCACACACAACTTCCCACTTCTGCCTTCGACTGGCCCTTTTCCTACCCTAGTCATCTTTTTATTCCTCACGTACCTATAGAAAGCTTTAGGGTTCCCCTTTATTCTACCTGCTAAAGACTGCTCATGTTCTCTCCTTGCTCTTCTTAACTCTCTCTTTAAATCCTTCCTAGCTAATCTATAGCTCTCCACCACCTCATCTGAACCATCTCATCTCAACGTCACATAAGCTTCCTTCTTCGGCTTAACAAGAGATGCAATTTATTTAGTGAAGAATAGTTCCCTAACCTTATCACTTCCTCCCTGTCTGACAGGGGCATACCTATCAAGGACACACAATATCTGTCCCTTAAACCAGCTCCGCACTTCGATTGTCCCCGTCCCCTGCATTTTGCTATCCTATTCTATGCATTCTAAGTCTTGCCTAATCGCATTATAATTGCCTTTCCCCTATCCATAACTCTTGCTCTGTGGCATGTACCTATCCCTTTCCATCGCTAAACTGAACGTAACTGAATTATGATCACTCTCTCCAAAGTGCCCACCTACCACTAAATCAAACACCTGGTCTGGTTCATTACTAAGGAGCGGCATGATGGCTCAGTGGTTAGCACTGCTTCCTCACAGCACCAGGGACCCAGGTTCGATTCCCCTCTCGGGCAACTGTCTGTGTGGAGTTTGCACATTCTCCAGTGTCTGCGTGGGTTTCCTCCGGGTGCTCTTGTTTCCTCCCACAGTCCAAAGATGTGCAAATTAGGTGAATTGGCCATGCTAAATTGCCCGTAGTGTTAGGTGGATTAGTCAGGGGTAATTGTAGGGGAATGGGTCTGGGTGGGTTGCTCTTCAGAGGGTTGGTATGGACTTGTTGAGCTGAAGGACCTGTTTCCACACTGTATGGAATCTAATCTAATCCAAGCACCAGATCCAGTGTAACCTCCCGTCTTGTTGGCCCTTTGACATACTGTGTCAGTAAACCCTCCTGCACACTTTGGACAAAAACTGATCCATCCGACGTACTAGAGTTATAGCATTTCCAGTCAATGTTGGGGAAGGTAATTCCCTCATAATGACCACCCTGTTCCTTTCACTCCAACCCAGAATCGTTTTGCCGATCCTCTCCTCCCCTCCACATCCCTGGAACTCAGCGCAGGCCTATACAAAGCTCCCTGCAGTGTGACCTCTCCTCTCCTGTTTCTAACCTCAGCTCACACTACCTCAGTAGACGAGTCCTCATCAAATGTTCTTTCAGCCACAGTTATACGATCCTTGACTAACAAGGCCACACCTCCCCCTCTTTTACTGCCTTCCCTGTTCTTAATGAAAGATCTAAACCATGGAACCTGCAACATCCATTCCTGATCCTGCTCTATCCATGTCTCCGAAATGGCCGCCACATCAAAGTCCCAGTTTCCTAACCATACTGCAAGCTCACCTAACTTATTTGGGATACTTCTGGTGTTGAAGTAGACACACTACAAACCAGCTTGCTGTCTGCCAGTATACTCCTGTGACCATGAAATCCTGTCCATGCCCTCCATACTCTCATCCTTCTGTACACAAAAACAACACAGGAAGATCCAAATACAAGAACATACACCTGCCTGGTTTTGAGAAAAGAAATGTTTTGTAAACCTTAATTGGGAGTTTTATCAGACTAGTATTATAGAAGGGATGGTAAGAGCTTAGAGAAAGAAATTGTAAATAGCGGTTTGTTAATTATTCTCTGTTATACTTTAAGAAATAAAGTTGTTAATTTTTACTTTACTTAGTCCTTGGCTACTCAAATGTTTACAGATTACTGCACGGGATAAATCTTTTCTGTGTTACCAGTTTTAAATTAAGCAGGAGAGTTTGCCTAGTATTGTAAAAGAAGTATAAATAGGGGCAAGAGAGGAAGGGAATGTTGTTTTTGATTAGGGATAACATTACGGTTGTAACTGGGGATGATGTTCTTGGGAATATGTCCAGGCAAGTTATTTGGGTGGAACTGAGAAATAAGAAAGGGATAATTACCTTATTGGGATTGTATTATAGATTTACCCCTTCCATAGTAGGTAGGAAATTGAGAAACAAATTTGTAAGGAGATCTCAGTTATCCATAAGAATAATAGGGTGATAATGGTAGGGGATTTTAACTTTCCAAACATAGACTGGGATTGCCATAGTACAGGTGCACAATCCTTTATTCGAAATGCTCGGGACCAGCTGGTTTTCGGAATTCAGAATTTTTCAAATTTCAGAATAAGTGACAGCTTGATGGTGAAATTTTTAAAAAATCTTACCTAACAGCAGACTCACTATGAGTAAAATAGGCCCTGAAACAGAATTGTGACTGGCCAGTGCTGGGCCACTCCCATCCACATCACATCTGAGTGACACGCATCGAGTGGGTGTGGAGTTGGGTTAACTATTTGCATGCCAAACAATCTTGTTAATGAGAAATAAAACTTCATGAAAAACCTTAGGACTTTGGAGCTCTTCGGATTTTGGGATTTCAGATAAAGGGTTGTCTACCTGTTTTAAGGGCTTGGATGGAGACCAATATGTTAAATGTGTTCAAGGAAATTTTCTGATTCAGTATGTGGATGTACCCACTAGAGAAGGTGCAAAACTTGACTTACTCTTGGGAAATAAGGCAGGGCAAGTGACAGAGGTGTCAGTAGGGGAGTACTTTGGGGCCAGTGACCAGAATTCTATTAGTTTTCAAAGAGTGATGGAAAAGGATAGACCGGATCTAAAAGTTAATGTTCTAAATTGGAGAAGTCCAATTTTGATGGTAATTAGGCAAGAACTTTGAAAAGTTGATTGGGGGCAGATGTTTGCAAGTGAAGGGATGGCTGGAAAATTCAGTCAAAAGTGAGATAGAGTCCAGATACAATACATTCCTGTTAGGGTGAAGGGCAAGGCTGGTAGGTGTGGGGAATGCTGGATGACTAGAGAAAGTGAGGGTTTGGTTTAGAAATAGAAGGAAGCATATATCAAATATAGATAGCAGAGATTGAATGAATCGCATGAAGAGTATAAAAGCAGTAGGAGTATACTTAAGAGTGACATTATGTGGGCAAAAAGGAGACATGAAATAGCTTTGGCAAATAAGATTAAGGAGAATTCAAAAGGATTTTATAAATACATTAAGGACAAAAGGGTAATTAGGGACAGAATAGGATCTTTTAAAGATCAGCCAGGCTACCTTTGTGTGGAACCGCAGGAGATGGGGAAGATACTAAAGGACTATTTTGCATCAGTGTTTACTATGGAGAAGGCTATGGAAGATATAGAATGTGGGGACATAAATAGCGATATCTTGAGAAAAGTCCATATTACAGAGGAGGAGGTGCTGGATGGTATAAAACGCATAAAGGTGAATAAATCCCCAATGTCTGATCAGGTGTATGCTAGAACTCTGTGAGATGCTAAAGAAGTGATTGCTGGGCCCCTTGCTGAGATATTTGTATCAGTGATAGCCACAGACAATGTGCCAGAATAGTGGAGGTTGGCTAACGTGGTGCCATTACTTAAGAAAGATGGTCAGAAAAAGCCAGGGAACTATAGACTGGTGAGTCTGACATCGGTAGTGGGCAAATTGTTGGAGGGAATTCTAAATGAAAGGATTTCCTTGTATTTGGAAAGGCAATGACTGATTAAGGATAGTCAGCATGGTTTTGTGCGTGGGAAATCATGCCGCACTAGCTTGATTTAATTTTGTGAAGAAGGAACAAAGAGGATTGATGAGGGCAGAACAGTGGACATGATCTATATGGACTCCAGTAAGCTGTTTGGCAAGGGTCCTCATGGAATACAGGGAGAACTAGTTTTTGATACAGAACTGATTCAAAGGTAGAAGACAGAGGGTTGCTTTTCAGACTGGAGGCCTGTGATCAGTGATGTACCACAAGGATTGGTGTTGGGTCCACTGCTTTTTGTCATTTATATAAATTATTTGGATGTGAACTTAGGAATTATGGTTAGTAAGTTTGCAGATGATCCCACAGTTAGAGGGGCAGTGGACAGTGAAAAAGATTTCTTCAGAGTACAATGGAATCTTGATCAGAATGGCTAATTGACCGAGGAATGGCAGATGGATTTAAATTTAGATAAATGAGAGGTGCAACATTTTGGAAAGGCAAGTCATGACAGGACTTATACACTTAATGATGGGGTACTGGGGAGTGTTGCTGCACAAAGGGACCTTAGAGTGCAGGTTTGGTCTTTGAATGTGGAGTTGCAGGTAGAATCATAAAATCATAGAATCCCTACAGAGTGGAAAAAGGCCATTTGGCCCAACAAGTCCACACCAACCTCCGTCGAGAAACCCACCCAGACACATTCCCCTACGTTTACCCCTGACTAATGCACCTAACCTACACATTCCAGAACACTATTGGCAATTCAGCATTGCCAATTCACCTAACCTGCAAATCTTTGGATTTTGGGAGGAAACAGGAGCACCTGGAGGAAACCCACGCAGACTCAGGGAGAACGTGCAAACTCCACACATATAGTTGCCCGAGGCTGGAATTGGGTATCTGGTGCTGTGAGGCAGCAGTGCTAACCACTGAGCCACCGTGCCGCCCCGATAAATAGTGAAGGAGACATTTGGTATGCATGCCTTTATTGGTCAGAGAATTGAGTATAGGAGTTGAGAGATCGTGTTGCAGCTGTACAGGACATTGGTTAGGCCATTTTTGGAATACTGCATGCAATCCTGGTCTCCCTGCTATAGGAAGGATATTGTGAAACTTGAAAGGATTCAGAAAAGATTTACAAGGACTTTGCCAGAGTTGGAGAGTTTGAGTTATGGGGAGACGCTGAATAGGCTGGGTCTATTTTACCTGGAGTATGGGAGGCTGAGGGGTGACCTTATAGAGGTTTATAAAATCATGAGGATATTTTAGGAGTGAATGGCTTTTACTGCTATCTTTATCTGCATGCTTACTTTCACTGATTGGTTTTAAGAAAGAGTTAGGTATAGCTCTTAGGGCTGATGGAATCAAAGAAAGTTAATGGCAGAGTGGGCTTGCAGGGTCAAATGATCTCTTCCTGCTCCTGTTTTCTATGTTTCTACGTTTCAAATCTCACCCACCATGAGTAATACCATGAGGAATCTATCAGTATAGTGTTTGTTTTTTTTTCTGACCCACATTTGTAACCTCCAGATTGAAATTAATACCAGATTTAACCTCATACCTACAAAAATGGTTTATTTTATTTTGAATCCAATCGTGGAATGTGGAGACCATTAGCTGGGCCAACATTGTTTATCCTCCCTGGTTGTCCTTGAGAATGTGGTGTTGAGCTGCCTTCTTGAACCGCTGCAGTCCATTTAATGTAGGTAGACTCACAGTGCTTCAGGGAGTGAGTTCCAGGATTTTGACTCAGTGACACTGGAGGAATAGCATTATATTTCCGACTCAGAATAGTGAGTGGTTTGGAGGAGAGTTTACAACTGGTGATGTTCCCATGTATCTGTTTTCCTCGTTCTTCTAGATACATCCCTCGTGGCATTGTTCATGGTGGATGAGATAAGAAACATAAAAGCATAGATGGTTGTAACGGTGAGTTTGGAAGGTGCTATCTAAGGAGCCTTGGTGAATTTCTGCAGTGCACCTTGTAGATAGGCACCACGTCCACAAAAATTCATTCCCTCCAATACTGATAGTGCACACAGCTGTGACTGAATATCAAGTAGTTTTATCCTGGGTGATGTCAAGCTTCTTGAGTGTTATTGGAATTGTACTCATTCAGGCAAATCAGGAGAATTCCCTCACACTCCTGACTTTGTGCCTTGCAGAAGGTGGACGTACATTGGGGAGTTAAGAGGTGAGTTACTTGCTGCAGGATTCCTAACCTCTAACCTGGTTTTGTAGCCATTGTATTTATATGGCCAATTCAGTTCAGTTTCTGGTTAATGGTAACCCTCAGGACCTTGATGAGACCAGGTTATTTCCCTATTGTATTTATTATAGAGATAAATCCAGTGATGAGCCTTCATCTTTTTTCTTGTTTGCTTGTGGACTGTGAGTGCAACAAATACAGCTACTTTTTGTATAGATTTGCTTGTTTAAAAAAAAACTCAGTGAAGAATATTTATCTTTAAATGTTTTTCTGACCAAAATCATTAAGATCTATAGGACAATCCAATGCAAAGGATGGAATGACAAAAAAAGAGATTAAAAAGGAACTTATATTTACATAACACCATTAAGGACTTCAGCATGTCCTAAACTGTTACGTGGCCATTTAAGTACTTATGTAGGACAATCACTAATGTAAAGTCAAAATGAAAATGTGAATAATTGTGGGTACTAACCATAACCCAACACTCAGTGACCCAGGAGCAAATTACTGTAACTGATGGAATCTATGCTGGAAACAAAACATTCTGGTAATCATAGTGGGTCAGGCAGCATCCATGGATAATGTCGAAACATAATGTTTTGAGTCTTGGTGACTTCATCAGAACTGATGCAAAATGTGAAGGAGTAGCATTTATGCAATAATGGGTGGCAGGGGGAGGTTGAAGTGCTGGGGGAGAGAGATTGCTGATAGTGCAGATTAAGTGATCAGGAAAACTGCAGTTCATTCTCATGCCCACAGGCCAAGAATGGACATGGTAATGCCCATAAATGTACTGTTCCCACATTTGTAGCACCCTTATGGTGTCAACAAATACAAACAGGAGATAGTAAGAAAATGATACATAAACAGTACAGACAACTGCTTTGGCACTTGACCATGTGTGACACTACTGGGTCATGGGCTTCTGATTCTAATTTTTCAGAGTTTGGCCCCAATTTTAACAACTTCCTTAGAAAGTGATGGGTTGAAGGCTTCAGAGGCTTTCAAAAGAGCTTGAACCCATAGTAAATGTGACGATTGTGAGCAATCACTTGGAAATGCAAGGTTTGTAAAGTGACTGTTTACTTGGTAAATCAATGGCAAGGAGAGGCACAAAGGCAAAAGAATGAAAATGCTTAAAAATGTAAAAAAAAGTATAAATGTATAATGTGGTGAAGATCTGTATGAGGCAGAGAATTAGGAAATCTTTGAAGACCAACATTATTATTAAATAATAAGAGGGTGAAGATGAAATATAGGGGATGCTAGCAAGTAATATAAAAGAAGAGTGCTCGAGCTTTTATAAAAATATATAACAGGTAAGAGAGAGACAAAGGTGGATGTTGGATCACTGGAGAATGGAGCAGGAGAAATGGGGGAACAAAGAAATGGTGGAGGAATTGTGAAATAACTCTACAAAGGCTGGTATCCCTTCACCAAGTCACTCTTTATTTAAATGAGCACAGCACATGACACTGGCCCAGCTAGCTCAATACTGGCTCCTAATATGAACAGAACCTAACACTTCTGTTTATATTTGTCAGCCACAACTCCCTGACTGGACCAGGTGAACAGCCCCATTCAGGGAATTCATATTCTATGAAGTCACCTGCCTAACCTCGTTCCAATCATTACAAAGTGAATAGGTATTTTGCATCGGTTTTTACTGTGGAAGATACCAGCAATATAACAGAACTTCAAGACAGTCAGGGGGCAGAGGTGAGTGTACTGCCCTTCACTAAAGAGAAGGTGCTGGGAAGCTGAAAGGTTTGACAGTGGATAAAGCATTCAGACCTGATAGACTACACTTCAGGGTTCTGAGGATGAAAGATGAGATTGTGGAAGAATTGGTAATGCCTGACCAATCTGTTAGAATTCTTTGAGATAACGAGCAATTTGGACAGATCACAACCAGTGGCTCACCATTATTTGGATTTCCAGAAGGTCTTTGACAAGGCACTCCACGGAAGGCTGCTAAATAAGATAAGAGCCATGATGTTGAGGTGAGGTACTGATATGGATAGAGTATTGGCTGAGTGATAGAAAGGGATTTGGTGGTCTTTTTCAGGGTGGCATTAGTGACTAGCAGAGTTCTACAGGGGTCAGTGTTGGGACCACAATTATTCAAGTTATACCTTAACAATTTGAGGACATTGTTGCTTAGTTTGCAAATGACTCAAAGATAGTTGGAGCGGAAGGTAGTGTTGAGGGTGTGAGCTTTCTGCGGTCGTGGGAAAGTTGGAGTGAATCCTGAGGGAAAGGATTTACATGTATTTGGAAAGGCAAGCACTGATTAGGGATAGTCAATATGAATTTGTGTGTCAGAAATCATGTCTCATTAACTTGATTGAGTTTTTTGAAGAAGTAACGAAGAGGATTGATGAGGGCAGAGTGGTGGACGTGACCTATATGGACTTCAGTAAGACGTTCGACAAGTTTCCTCATGGTAGACTGAGTAGCAAGGTTAGATTGCATGGAATACAGGGAGAACCAGCCATTTGGATAGAGGAACTGACTCAAAGGTAGAAGAAAGAAGGTGGTGGTGGAGGGTTGCTTTTCAGACACTAATTTTTCAATATTTTATAGAAATGATTTGGATGTGAACACAGGATGTATGGTAAGCAAATTTGCAGATGACACCAAAATTGGAGGTGTGGTAGACAGGATAATGAAGTCGGAGTTTGGTATGCTTGTCTTTGTTGGTCAATGCACTAGTGAAGGTTGCCTCAGAGAACAAAGGGATCTTGATCAGATGGGCTAATGGGCTGAGCAGTGGCAGATGGAATTTAATTTCGATAAATGTGAGATGCTGCATTTTGGAAAGGCAAATCAGGCCGGGACTTATACTTAATGGTAAGGTCCTGGGGAGTGTTGCTGAACAAAGAGACCTTGGAGTGCAGGTTCATAGTTCCTTGAAAGTGGAGTTGCAGGTAGACAGGATAGGGAGGTCAGAGTTTGATGTGCTTGTCTTTGTTGGTCAATACATTTAGTATAAGAGTTGGGAGGTCATGTTACGGCTGTATAGGACACTTTTGGAATATTGCATGCAATTCTGGTCTCCCTGCTATAGGAAGGATGTTGTGAAACTTGAAAGGGTTCAGAAAAGATTTACAAGGGCATTGCCAGAGTTAGAGGGTTTGAGTTATTGGGAGAGACTGAATAGACTGAGGCTATTTTACCTGGAGCATGAGAGGCTGCGGGGTGACCTTATAAAGGTTTATAAAATCAAGAGAGGCATGGATAGGGTAAATAGGCAAGGTCTTTTCCTTAGGGTGAGGCAGTCCAAAACTAGAGGGCATAGGTTTATGGTGAGAGGGGAATAATTTAAAAGGGACCTAAGGGCTGTTTTTTTTTCAGTTAGAGGGTGGTATGTATGTTGAATGAGCTGCCAAAGGAAGTGTTGGAGACTGGTACAATAACAACATTGGAAAGGCACCTTGATCGGTATGTGAATACGAAGGGCTTGAAGGGATATGGACCAAATGCTGGCAATGGGACTAGATTTATTTAGGATAACTGGTTGGCATGGACAAGTTGGGTGCAAACGGTGTGTTTCTATGCTATACATCTCTATGAATCTATGACTTGGACAGATTAGCAGTGTGGGCAAATAAATGGCAGTTGGAATTCATTGTGGGAAAATATGAAGTTATGCAATTTGATAGGAGGATCAGAGATGTAAACTATTTTCGAAATGGAGAAAGGCTTTGGAAATCTGAAGCACAAGAAGGACTTTGGAGTCCTAGTTCAAGATTCCCTTAAGGTTAACATGCAGATTCAGTTGGCAGTTCGGAAGGAAAATGCAATGTTATCATTCATTTCAAGAGGGCTAGAATAAAAGAGCAAAGATGTACTGTTTAGGCTGTATATAGGCTCTGGTCAGAATATTGTGAGCATCTTTGGACCCCTTATCCAAGGAACAATGTGCTGTCCTTGGAGGGGGTCCAAAGGAATGATCCTGGAGATGAAGGGCTTGTCATTTGAGGCCTCTGTGACTGTATTTGATGGAGTTTAGAAGGATGAAGGGAAACCTCATTGAAACTTACAGAATACTGAGAGGCTTGGGTAGAGTGGACATGGCAAAGGAGAGATTAGAATCCAAGAGCTCAGCCTCAGAGTAAAAGGACAATCCTTTAGAACTGAGGTGACGAGGAATTTCTTATGGCAGAAGGTAGCTAAATTGCGCAACCTATTGCTGTAGGAGGCTGTGTAGGCCAAATCATTGAGTGCATTTGAGGTAGGAATAGACAGATTCTTGATTGCTAAGTGGATCAAAGATCATGAGGAGAAGGCAAGAAAATGGGGTTGAGAAATAGAGCAGCCATGTCCAAATAATGCAGCAGAGTTTATGGGCTGAATGGCCTAATTTTGCTCCTATACCTATGTTCTTATGGCCTTAAATCATTATTCTAATGAAAGTATGATGAATAGAATTATTACGTACATAAACAATTAAGTCACAAACACAAACCAATCAATTATAAAATAATTACTTGCATTTCTTTTCGATGGTAGTAGCTAGTGGGATGATAGAAGAGTGACTTTGGACTCAGTTTAAATATTGTTCCTTTCATCTTTTCATCCATGAAATGCAAACTGAAGGTTGCTGAGATACAAAATAGAGAAATAAAGTTGCTCCATCATCGTGATTTTGGACAATCTGATGGGCCAGGAGCCAATCGGATTCTTAAGAGTGGCAGATGGCCCAGTAATACACCATGTGAAACCAACTCTAATTTGGCTAAGTTCCTGATGTCCTCGTAGTTTGCTGAGAAATATTAAACCAAGGTTGGCACTGTGTTTATCAGATGAATATTCCATAACATTTATGAAAGAGAGCAGGGCAATTTTCCCAGGTGTCCTGTGTAATAACCCTCAAGGACTTTCACTGCATTGGGTTTGTCAGCTCCTGCACTGGGCATGTTTTTGGCAAGGGTGGAGATGCCACATAATATATGAAGGTGTCATGCCTACCAATTTCTCATGCATCACTAACCTCAATCTCCACACTCACTGAAATATTGTGAGTGGGTAGGCTCCAGAATTAGCAGCCTGTCTGCTCCAAATCATTTATATAAATGATGAAAAGCAGTGGACCCTGCACCAATGCTTGTGACAGGCAAATGTCCACCATCACCCTCTGTCTTCTAACTTCGAGCCAGTTCTGCCCTGAAATTTTGGACCTCCCCAAATGCCCTTGCCCCCTGCTCAGATTTGGCACTCACCCCTCTGTCCAAACTTCTGACTTCCCCAAATATTATCCTTTCCCCATATGTGTCCATTCACAATGTGTACACACACCCCACATTTTGTGTCGCCACTTCCTGAGTTGCGCACACACCCATTTTTTGTCTCCTTCCAATCATACATCTCACCCCTCAAAGTTTTACACATGTCAAGACGATCCAATTTTTTAACCATGTCAAACCCTTCGATTAGATGGCCAATGGGCCAAACAGTGGTAGATCGAGCTTAATTTAGATAAACATGAAGTGCTGCATTTTGGAAAGGCAAATCAGGACAGGACTTATACACTTCATGGTAATGTCATGGAGACTGTTGCTGAAAAAAGAGACTTTGGAGTGAAGGTCCATAGTTCCTTGAAAATGGAGTTTCAGGTAGATGAGCTGGCACATTGAACTAGATTAGTTTAGGATATCTGGTTGACTATGGCCTATTTGTGGGCTTTCTCTTATTTTTACAGGCTGTCGCTTCCAAAAGGGGATTGGGATCAGGAGCAAAAGCTGTCAAATTACCTGGTCATTTTCACATTGCTGTTACTGTTGCTATCCTGTGAGCAAAGTAGCTACTGCTCATCTGATGTTACAACAGCGGCTACCATTGCAAGAATATTTCATTGGCAGCAAAGTGCTTTGAGACACCCACTGAGGCAGTACATAAATGCAGATTCTCTTTATCTTCTTCAAAATTGGATGGAGTCTTTTATATTCACTTGAATAGGCAGATTGGTTTAACGTTTCGTGCAATTGACAGCAGAATGGACTTAATACAGCTTATCATGATTGGCCATTTAGTGAGGGAGATGCCACATATCAGTCCAGCTGTTTATAAATATTTCTTTTGTTTATTTGGAGGCTAATAGGGGCCCTTGAGGAAAATTCTCCTACTCATAGTGAGATCAATTAGGCTTATTATTGATCAATTGACACTAATTGTTGTTGAGTCCATTGAAATTTACAGGTGGCTCAGGAATTAATATTTCTCTAATCCAAGTCTATTAGATTTGCCTGTGGTCATTCGAAGTGGGGATAGCATTCTTTAAAAAACATTACTTGTCTGATTGAAGAAGAGACCCTGCTTCAGGAAGGAAGTGATCACTAAAAGCAACACAGTTGAAGCCACTTAAAAAGAGACAATCCTTCAGAAACAGTGATAATCCCAGTGGTGCAGTACAGGCAGGCTGAAGACAACGGAGGCTAAATCTTTAAGTTGAAAATCGACAAAGATACAGTTGCTGCAAGTTTTTGTGTTACCCTGAAAATAACATCGATGGATCAACATCATGCAGGCTGTCCTACATAGAACTGAGTTGTAGATGTCACTATTTCTTAGATGCTGAATTGATTGTGCAATGCTGACATAAGAGGTTTGGGCTAAATTCTAGAAGGAGAAGATCTAAAATTATTTACAAGGAAGACAGAATTTTGAAGGACTTTGTGACTAAGATTGATAATAGCTGGTACGTTTTATGATTGGCAAAAATATAATCCAATTGAAATGAGATGAACTGTAAAAACATTTCCTCAAGACCATTGTGAGGATGTCCTAAAATACCTTCACATAAATTTAAATACTTTTGAAGTGAATCACTTTCAAAAGTAGGAAACTCTAAAGCCAATTTTAGTTCTGGTAAGTATATCCAATCTCCATCAGAGGCTGGCAACTTTGTATGTTGACTTACCAGTAGATGTTGAACTGTTTGGTTCCTTAATGATGTTTGACATATTTTAGTATCGGGAATTGCCTGGCAACGTTTCTCTACCACTCTCTCCTCTTCAAACTTCACTCATATCTCATCATGGAACTCAATGTCAAATTCTGTCTAAATACCCTCCTCAGAAGCCCCTTATGATGTTTATTATTTTAAAAGTGCTATACCAATATTTGTTGTTCTGACAAAACCCTGAGAACTGATAGCCCTGAAAAGACCTCCTCACTAACTTCTAAGGAACTTGAGCCAGAATTGGACTAGTCAAGCAACTTACATTGTCTGCAAGGAATGATTCTGTGAGTGTGACCATATCCTGGGTATGTCCCACTAGACCCACCAGAGATAGTGGTGCAGTGCTATACAGTTAGAATAGAGTTGCCCTTGGAGTCCATAGTATTGTTGTAGACCCTATACAGTCTCATGACATCAAGTCAAAAATGGGCAAGGAAACCACCTTCTGATTATCACTTACTGCCCTCTCCATCAGTTACTTATTCCTGGAACATCTTTCCTAACAGCTCGTTGAGAATACATATCCCCATGGTCTACAGTGGTTCAAGAAGAGAGCTCATCACCACCTTCTCAGGGGCGATTAGTGACTGACAATGAATGCAAGTTATCTAATGATGCTCACATCTATGAATGCAAAAAGGGAATGTCCTTCTGTACTTATAATGTTTTTGGCTGTAGAAATGGAGTTAACTACTCTAATAATAGCCAACTGAGCATGAACATAAGGAGCTGTGTCATAATATTGTCAGATCACTAGGAATAAGACAAAATGGTAGAGGCACCAGCAAAGTCCTACTGCATCATGCTTACATATATAGTTATAAGCAATAAATGTTTAGCATTTTGCACTGGCCTTGTGTACACCCCTTGTACGTCTCCAACTCCGAGCAGACTGTAGTTCTTTCATTCTATGCATGTTGGTCCAATTATGTTAATTTCTGTTTTTAGAAGAGAGCACAGAACAGGATGAACAAAAGGAGCAAGACAGTTTATGACAAATAATGGAGAAAATTATGTGAATAATAAGGTACTGCATATGGATCTGAGAGAGTTAATATTAAGGAATGCACTCTGGCAGTAGCCACTATGATCTTGTCATTTTGATTTGGGGATAGAGCAATGTAGAAGCTCAAAGATGCGCGACCAAACATCTGGTCCACCTTGACATATCCAATAATGTCAAGTTTACTGTATCACATCTCCATGACGCTAGACTCCTTTGGCTATAAATTCTGTCAGCATGATCTTAACCTCCACAACCACCTGATGAAGGAGCGGTGTTCCGAAAGCTAGTGCTTCCAAATAAACCTGTTGGACAATAATCTGGTTTTGTGTGATTTTTAACCCAGTCTAACATTGACTTGGAGGTGCCAATGTCTAGTTTGGCACAGTAACCTGTTGTTTGTTACATATTGTTAACTATAAGAGGCTCTCCCAGTTAGACCAGAAAATGGTTTTCTAAAAAGGTCCTGTCATGTCCTACACTTAGAGGATGGTGACATCAAACTTCATCATGCAATAACTCATAGAAAGTAGTGAGCTTGTAAACGCATACAGAGTAGACAGCCGTGCAGGTTAGGTTTCACTGCTTTTACTAAATGTGGTGAGCAGCAGGTCAGATCTTCAGACTCAGTTTGAAGTCACCTGCTCCTGCAGCACAGTCAAAAATTCTACAGAAGCAGCTCTTGTGGCATTCCTCAACAAAGAACAGAGCTCCAATGGAAAGTAAAAGCATTCCAGGCCTGTTAAGGGACATGCTGCAACAGGAGAGTTAGCAATTCCCTGGAGAAGGGGAATTGGTAATTCCAAACAGGGGACAAGCTTCATTGGGAGTTAATAGTCTGTTTTGGGTGGTCCTAATCAAAAGTGAGCAAATAGACTTAAGTGAATCCATGAGCCAAGCTTAAGATCCCACAGGTGAGCCAGTGGGAGCTTAAAAAATGTTGTAGTATTCCAATCTAGAAAAGAGATACATTTTAAAGTTACTTACAGCTTAGATCAAGCATTGTCATTGTAGTGGCTGGGCACCAGGATGTTAGTGAGTCTTGAGAAGATCTGTGGCTCAGGCTGAGGTTCTGGATGTAGGTTTGCTCGCTGAACTGGAAGGTTCAGTTTCAGACGTTTCAGCACCATACTAGGTGACATTGTCAGTGAGCCTCCGGATGAAGCACTGGTGGTATGGCCTGTTTTTTATTTGTATTTAGGTTTTCTAGGGTTGGTGACATCATTTTCTGTGGTGGTGTCATTAAAGACATCTCAGAAATGATGCCAGACTACTCAGACCCCCTGGCACCATGTTAGCCCATAAACCCACCGACACACTAAAACAGCAGCTAATGATCTTGAAGCACCCTATACAGACAACAAGCAAAACTAATGTCATTTACAAAATACCTTGCCAGAATTGTAACGAACACTACATTGGGCAAACAAGCAGAAAACTAGCCACCAGGATACATGAACATCAACTAGCCACAAAAAGGCAGGACCCATTCTCACTAGTATCTTTACATACAGAAGAGGAACTACAACTGGGACAACACATCCATCCTAGGACAAACCAAACAGAGACATGTGCGAGAATTCCTAGAAGCTTGGCACTCCAACTGGAATTCTATCAACAAACACATTGACTTGGATCCCATTTCCACCCTCTGAGAAAAAGAACTGGAAATAACATCACCACAGGAAATTATGTCACCAACCCAAGGAAATCTAAACACATAAATAAAAAGCAGGCCGTACCACTAGTGCGTTATCCAGAGGCTCACTGGTGACGTTACCTAATATGGTGATGAAATGTCTGAAACCAAACCTTCCAGCTCAGTGAGGAATCCTACATCTACATCCACATCCTAGGCACCAAGATACATGACCACAGAAGGGGCAGTCAATGGCCATGAAAGATTGCATAGCTGGGAGCATCACAAATCATAACATTGTTCAGCTTAAAAGCTTAAGTGGACATGATCTGATGGGACCAGAAGGTTTAGAAGTCTTTATTCAGACTGCAGAAAAAAATCAATCATCCTTCATAAGAGCCAGATTAAAGCCATGAATCACTTACTTAAACTGAGAGGAGTGAGAATCATTCAGTAAATCATGATTTAAAGTGGGAATTATTTAGTTAAGTCGTGAACAGCAGATTCATAAGGTGAAGCCATGGAAAAGGTAGAAATCCTTCAATTTCACTGTGACAAAGTGGAAATCCTTAATTTTAGCAGAAGCATGTGGATAAACCTTCGAGTATAACTGCAAGGCAGAGCAGAATTGCTTTTACAGAGAAATGAACGTCTTCTAAGCCAGATATATATCTAATCATATTATGAATTCATAGCTTCAAAATGATATTGCTAGAAAGACTTAATGTGAGAGATGGACCAAGTAGAAAATAGAATTGGATTTCTTGGGGAAATCAATTTCTGATATAAAAATAACTTCCATATTAGTCACCAATCAGAAACTAAATTAGTAGGTATAATTCTGTACACAATTGGGAGTATAGCTAATGATGCTATAGCTCACCAAGGGGTAAAGGAAGCAACAGATGTTTTCAAAGAGGTACTGAAATCCTTTAACATTTTCTTCAAGCTTGTAACCACTACAACACTTGCAACATTTAATGGAAAAGCGCAGTATCGAAGGGAATTTATAAGTGATTTTGTTAGTGGAGAAATGGGATTATGGTGACTTTGAGTCAGTATTCATAGAGAATTGTTGTAGGAATTACTGATGACTCTTAATCAAATTTATTATATGCCCAAGAAGACCTGACTGTAGAGAATGTCATTCAGATGGCAAGTTAACCAGAAGTTCAGAAACAACAAAGATCAATCCTAAGGCGAAGATCAGCCCTGGCACCTGGACATCTCCAGAGTCTGAAAATTCTTAATATACAAAACTGCAAACGACTCATGGGAGAAATCAACGGGAAGCACCTAGCACTAAAAGTCCTTTTCAGTGTTTTGGAGCAAAGAACTCTCATGTGCACAGAGTACCTAGCTATTAAAAGTAAATACTTTTTCTACCACACAATACGTCACTTCCAGAAAGTGTACACAAGTGGGATGCAGTTTCAGAAAACTAAGAATCAAATTACTACCCACACAAAGAGATTAATGAGGTAGAATAGTCTGCAAGAGATGAAAAACCTAAAGTGTACCTTGGAGAAATAGACGATCCAGACCTTATAGTTATATCAATGGCTATCCCATGGTTTTCAAGTTAATGACTGGAACTATATTAGCAAATAATGGTGAAGAAAATATTGTCTACATTAGGTAACAACAATGCAGCTATGTGGTCTAGCTGGCACAACACTTAATATTTTCTTACACATTTAATATTGAGTGCTGAGGATAGCAATTAGTAGAAAACCAAATGTACTTTACAATCAACCATTCTCACTCATGAATAGGCAGGCATGCCTAGCCCTCAATCTTCTTTGAATGGCAGAAAGTTTAACTATATTAAATTAAGGAACAACTGGTCAATGAAGAGCCAGTTGAGGAACAAATGGCCAAAGGTCAGCTGATAGAAGACTTCATAGGACTCCCTAGATTAATGTACACAAAATACAGAATTCTTTGAGATTACTTTCATTGGATAAGGAATTTTTTTTTCACACTGTCAATGACATGGAAACCTGTGACTATGCTTCCTTAATACAAATGTTTTCTGCTGCTATCAACACTGATGAGCAGCACTCTGCAAAAATCAGTGTTTATGTGGAAAAATAAGCAATGAGATAGCCCATGAGGAGCATATCCCACTTGTGTCAATTTATGACTCTATAATTGATGGCACTCAAGAGTGCAAAATGTCTTGGTCAATAAACATTCATGACAAATTCAAGTCTGGTGATTGGTGCTGAGATGACTTAGAACAGGCAAATTCAATATTCAATGGCAATATTCAGAATATTTGATTTCCTTATCTGCCCAAGAAGATTCCTCAGTAACGTTGACAGAGTTCATGACAAGCTGGAAGCAATCCTCAAAGAGTAGAACTAAATAAGTGCCTATTTTGTTTTCACCAATAATGCAATCACTGAGGGTTCCTAGTCAGGTAAAAACTTTACATGCTTCAGTCATATAGGTACAGGTGAATTAACAACTAAATCAGCTGGTAAAGATAGATGATGTGACAGGTATAAATTCACAGAAGCCACCACTGAAAAGAGGTGATCAATTTTCAATGATTCAAGAAACTATTAAGAAGAAATTGCTTGTTTCAGCAGAAAACCATGCTCTGCGAAGAAGATTTCAGTGGTGAAAGCATTTCCAGCTTAAAGGTACTTACAGACCTTGGACTAATAGGAACGAAATCAATGAGAATGGCCTTCTACCTATCAAATGACCAGCCTTTCAAGTTTAAAGTGAATGCATTTCAAAAGAGTAGTGCT
Organism: Chiloscyllium plagiosum; assembly: GCF_004010195.1. Lineage (NCBI taxonomy): Eukaryota > Metazoa > Chordata > Chondrichthyes > Orectolobiformes > Hemiscylliidae > Chiloscyllium > Chiloscyllium plagiosum. The sequence continues at coordinate 25,350,469 of NC_057738.1, forward strand.
ATCTCCAGACCACATGAATTTGTGAAGGCAGAGATGTGGGGAATGATTAATTAACAGTAAATATTGTTACATGGACATGTGGACAGAACAGTTCAGGCTCTTGTAAAATTGGGACTTAACATCCAGGTCCTTGTTATGGTAACAGGTGTCATATCAGCCAGTCATCTGAGGCTGGAATTGAACACAGGTCTCTAGTGCTATGAGGCAGCAGTGCTAACATCTGAGCCACCATGCCACCCTATATAATGGATATTGTTGCCATGATGAGGAACTGGATGTTTAATCCAAATTTTACAAGATCCTGAACTGTTCTGTCCACAAGTCCATTTAACAATATAATAGTATTAATTCTTTCAAACTCTTATATCTCTCTCTCACAAGTTTTCTTCTTTAAACTTGTTGATACTGTTGTGTAGTGTGTGAATTCATTTGTGTATAGAATTACATTTACCTTTACCTGATCATTCCCCATGTCTCTGACTTCACAAATTCATGTGGTCTGGAGATTTCGCTAGACTAGAGCAGGAGTGGGCTTTTGCCTGAAATGTCAATTCTCCTGTTCCTCGGATGCTGCCTGACCTGCTGTGCTTTTCCAGCACCACACTCTCAATTCTGATCTCCAGCATCTGCAGCCTTCACTTTCACCTAGAGCTGGAGCTGGTAAGCATCTAGAGTCATAGAGATGAACAGCACAGAAACAGACCCTTCGGTCCAACTTGTCCATGCCGACCAGATATCCCAACCCAATCTAGATCCACCTGCCAGCACCTGGCCCATATCCCTCCAAACCCTTCCTATTCATATACCCATCCAGATTCCTTTTAAATGTTGCAATTGTACCAGCCTCCACCACTTCCTCTGGCAACTGATTCCATGCACGTACCACTCTGAGTGAAAAGGTTGCCTCTTAAGTCTCTTTTATATCTTTCCCCTCTCACCCTAAACATATGTCCTCTAGTTCTGGACTCCCCCACCTCAGGGAAAAGATTTTGTCAATTTATTCTATCCATGCCCCTCATAATTTTGTAAACCTCTATAAGGTCACCCCTCAGCTTCCGACGCTCCAGGGAAAACAGCCCCAGCCTATTCAACTTTTCCCCATAGCTCAAATCCTCCAACCCTGGCAACATCCTTGTAAATCTTTTCTGAACCCTTACAAGTTTCACAACATCTTTCCGATAGGAAGGAGAACAGGATTGCACACAATATTCCAAAAGTGGCCTAACCAATGTCCTGTACAGCAGCAAAATGACTTCCCAACTCCTGCACTCAGTACTCTGACCAATAAAGGAAAGCATACCAAGCACCTTCTTCACTATCCTATCTACCTGTGACTCCACTTTCAAGAAACTATGAACCTGCACTACAAGGTCTCTTTGTTTAGCAACACTCCCTAGGACCTTACCATTAAGTGTATAAGTCCTGCTTAGATTTACTTTCCCAAAGTGCAGCACCTCGCATTTATCTGAACTAAACTCCATTTGCCACTTGTCAGCCTATTGGCCCAATTCTCTGCAGCTGGCAAAGGAAGAAATGCCCCATGTCGCTGGCACTTGGAGGACTGCTGGAGACCAGGCACCTGCTTAGCTCCAGGCAAGAGAGGACCCCAAGGTGGCAGAAATTTGTTACTTCATTGAATTGCAGAAGCAGTCACAGGAGCAATAAGCAGGTTTCTCAGGGGCACTGACCAACCTGACACAAAGATTGCAGGTTTGCACTAAGGTGGATGGTACTGTGGCTGCCTCCATGGACAGATTGGCAACTGCCCTAGACACTAATGTTCAGCATGTCTCAGAGTCCACTAGATATGTGCACTCCGTCGCTTTAACCAATCATGCTCAACACCAACGGCAAGGTGAGAGGAGATTGAGGAACCTTGAGCTTACTGCAGGTGCTTCTTCCCGGCAAGGTGGCAGGATGGTGCCATTAGGTACTCTGCTGGAGAAACCACCAGATTTAGGCCAAATGTTTCTTTTCAGCACACTACAGAGTTGACCAGACCCTACACCTCTACCCTGCCTGCCATCCTCCACCTTGTGGACGTTCAATGACCCAAGGAGCTTATGGGAAAATGCAGGTGAATGCTACATAAGTGGTCCATCAAAAGGCACACCTGCATCACGTACTAGCTGCATATGTGCCAAACCCACTACATGTGTTTTAACCATATGGTTGTGCATCAGTCTAATGGGAGTAGTCCTCACTCAAATCCAAAGAGATACCTTCAGTCAAGATACCCCAGCAAGTAAAACAAGGATAACTTCCATCATTGGTCAAGGGAGTTGGCATAGTCAGTCAGATACTCAGGGCAGTTACCACAAAAGCCCAGGGGTGGGTTATTGCTTTGAAACAGTTATCACCAGATTTTCCCAATTTTCTTGCTATGGTCCACATTATTCAAGGACTGGTAAAGTTCACCATAATATCAAAAGTATGCTAATTCCAAGTGCATTCAGTTTAAACTTCAGAAAGGAGGAGAATGAAAGTTCCCAGATTACATGAATTCCATTAGATAGGCTTCTTAATAGATGCAGTAGGGAGGGAATGTAATGCTTATTCTGATTCATTTTCAGGGATATGTGTCAAATTAACCACTATGCATTCATTACTACCATAATCACTGATGATAATTTACTTAATGCCAGTCTTAAGAATGTAAAACAAAATCTTGGGCTATAAAATCGGAGAGGGAGAATTCTTCACAAGTTAAACTTTATATTATAGTTTTCACAGCAAATAGTTGCTATGTGACCCTTTAGCCCATTATCATGGAGGAAGATGTACATCAGCATCCCAACAAGAATTCCTTTACTTGGATCCACAATGTATAACACAGGAGGTCACTTAGACCATCATGACTCTGCTCTTTACCTCACTGATGCAAATCTAAACCAAATACCCTGTTATCTTTCCATTAATTTGAATCCTGCTTCAAATATCTATCCATTTTTATTTTTCTTTAGCACAGGTCTCTGTCTCAGTCACTGTCTAAGGCAAAGAATTCCAAGCTTTAACATCCTGTCAGATAAATAAAGTCTTCTGAATCTCTCTCCTTACTCTTAACGAATCCTCACTACTGACTCCACTCATGCAACAAATAGATTCTCCCATCCATTCTATCAAAATCATACAATTTTAGAAACTACTGCTAAAACTATTCTTAATCTTCTCAGTGATTGTAAAAAAGTAGCTAATAACCTTAGTCTCTCCCCATAGCTAGAGCTTCTCACCCCTGCTATTACTCTGGTTAATCAATACTACATGCTTTCTATAGCTTCATAATGGAGTACCAAAAACTGAACCCAAGGCTGTGTGATCTAACTGGGGCTTTGCCCCTTTCCTTCAATCCAGCATCTCCCACGAAATGCTGTTCTCCTTTCATAAAAGAATATATGTTATCAGGCTGTACTCACACATTTAATAGATTCATATATTTAAAAAAAACACTTCTGTTCTTTGTTTTCTGTTTTTCTGTTTTTCATTAAATGAAAAATTCTCCATTCTCCCAATTTTTTTAACCAAAATGTTTTCCCTTACAATTATTCACACTAAACACCATCTGTCTGTCAAATTTTCAAACCTGTCTGTGCATTTCTAGAATTTCTTTACTGTTCCTCCTGCTAGTCAAACACTGTAATTTTATGAAATCAGCAATTTTCAAGATTGTGCTCTCCATGTGCAAATCCAAGCCATCTAAAAATAGAGAATGAAAATAGACACAGTGCTGACCCTTGGGGTATACCATTTCTACCACTTCTGTGAATGCATTCACATTACATGTACTGCTTTCATTGTCTATTAATTTCAATTGAAATTATGAATTTTAAGAGTTTGTTCACAAATAGCATAAAATTAATTGATTTAGTCACCTATTTTATTTCTATTCAGAAGTAATACTTCAGCTAATATTCACCTCAGTCGCACAATGTGCAGATTTGAGGATCAAGAAACAGTGACCTGAGCCCCTGTTGTCCCTTTTCTGGTTTCCTTCAATATTCAAGGGAGATGACCAGATAATCCAGAGGTACTGATTTATTCAATGAGTTCTGCTAATTATGACTGAACCAATTTTATTCCTACCAATATCTCCTTGGAGATCAGAAGCTAGAGTATGCTAAATTCTGACATGAATGACATCCAGGTGGGCTGATCATGAATGGAAATCCAGAGACAAATGGATCAGCAAATCAGTCACAGAAAATGTGAAGAGTAATTGGAAATAAGCCATAAAGAGAACACAGCAACTCAAAATAATTAAATATAGCAACACAGGAGCAAGTACTTGACCTTTATAACACTGTGACAATAATACCATTTTTCTCTAGCACTCTCTTGATGTGAGGAGAACATTTGCCACAGAGCCCGTCCTGAGGATTGTCACTGCATAGTGGAATTGAAAGATGTTGTGGTATATAGTTGCACTTGGGAAGACCATATGAGACAAGTCAAAGACCTGTTTACGCAATTGCAGTTGGTTGGCTTAGTGACAAATTTAGCCAAAAATGCATTGAGAAAGCAGGATACTTACTAAGGATATATTGTTGGACAAGGCCAATATTACCAAGGACAGTAAAAATGAAGGCTCTTTTAGAATTCTCTTTTTCTAAAACTAAATGATAAAGCATGGGATTTTTAGGAAAGTGTCAGTTTTGTCAAAATTTGTACGTAATTTCAGAAAAATATAGGTGGCTTTAACACATTTGTTAAAGCAACAGCAAAGATATAGTCAGCAGAATGCCAAACAACTTTTGAAAAATTCTCGGCATCTTAGTAAATGAACCAATGTTGGCCACTCTGGAATTTTCCAGATGTTTACAAAATGGCAATTGACGTTAGTGATTTGGAGTTGGGTGCTATCTTGTTATAAGATGATGAGTTGGGAATAGGGAAGTTAATAAAGTACTTTGCCAAGAAACTGAACCTGTATCAGAAGAGGTACTCTAGAAAATAGAAAGTTTGTGATTTTTGTTTGTTTTCAATACTTTGAATTCTACATCTGACATGGAAACAAGGAAATGCTAATTTACACTGACTAAATCCATTAGCCTCCACTGAACAATTATAGAACCGTCAGAACAGGAGTGGACCATTCAGCCCCTGGAGTGTATTCTGCCATTTAATGAGATCAATGCTGATCTTTGGCTTAACTCCATATATCTGACTTTGGCACATATAGCTGAAGATGTTTTCTTAACAAATGTTAATCTATATCAGATTTAATATTAACAACTGATCCAGCATTCATTGTCATTTGTGGAAGAGAGTTCCAAACATCTACCACAGTCTCCCCTGAATGGTCTGGCCCTAATTTTTAGAGTAAGCCCCCTAGTTCTAGAATCTCTAAGCGGTGGAAATAGATTATCTTTATCTATCTTGTATTCTCCTAACATGGCCAATCCATCTAACTTGCACATCTTTTGGACAGTGGAAGGAAACCGGAGCACCTATGGAAACCCTCACAGATATGGGGAGAGCATGCAAACTCTGTACAGACTGTCGCCTGAGGGTGGAATTGAACCCGGGTTCCTAGCACTGGGATCCAGTGTTGAGTATTAGTGACAATGAAATATTGTCCCCAATCTTCACTGATTGTGGCCTGTGGGTCAGGTGCAAGTGCAGGTCCACTCTTTAAAAACTAGCAAACTCTCAGGCAAGATGTATGCAGCTTGGCCAGCCATAAAGAAAGTATTATTTGCACCAACTTCTCAGAGTTGCCCTATCATCTTCTAATAATGTTCTATTCTCCAGTTAAACATTAGAAAAGGGCATGGATAATTCAAATCTGGATTATCCATTAGCATCACATGATAGAACCTATGTAGATAAACATACAGTTCCTATATTAGATTTTCTGAAATAATGTTTATAGTTATATGTAAAGTTTTACATAGAATGAGTATATAAAACCATTTTTTAGCTAATGTGTACTGTGTTGGATTCAACAGGATATGTTATTAATATTAAATTGATTTTGCAACATGCACCTTTTCAGAGTATATTTAATTTTTTTCTTTAATTTTAACTCAGGTCGCTTTGCTGTCTCAGTTCAAATTTTACTTTTAAATACTTTCCAGGCCCCACTACTCCTAATCCGTGTGACCTTCTCCCTTGTTAGGGGTAAAGTTATTTACCTTCCTAAATGATGTGGAAGTCTGTGGGAATGGGGCATGAAATCAGGACCTGTTGCTAGTAATCATAAAGACATTCTCCTTTTAAGTTTTTCTTGTGCTGCAGAAAAGATTCGGGCTGCCGTTATCCACCCTTCCAGATCAGATGGATCACTAATAAATCCGAGTTTACAGCCGTGTATTTCGTCTGATTCTTTAAAAGTAGGACAGCATTATTACTTATTATATTTATACAGATGTCCTTCTCCTCCATTTTACTGTCTTTTAAATAAAACTCATTATTTCTCATGGTCAGAAAATATAGGCAGAATTCTCATTATAATTTTAACCTGTCATGTTTCATATTACATTTGTTCAATCGGGTCCATCCTGATATTCTGGTGATTTGATCATTTAAGTCATAACAGTATAATTCTGTGGGGACATTTTAGAGGTGATACCTTTGAAGACAAGGCAAGGGAATCTCTTCTCCATAAGGAGTCCCTCATGATCAAGGATGAGTGCTTTGACTTTGATGGGTTCTGAGATGGCTCAAAAGTCCAATGTGCAACCTCTAGACTTAATGACCAACAGGGTTTGAAGGAACAAAAACAGAAGTTACTGGAAAAGCTAGGCAGGTCTGGCAGCATCAGAGTTAACATTTCGGACTTGGTAATCCTTCCTCAGAAATGATAATAGCTAGGGTTTGAAGGGATAGGCTGATGAGGTCTTTGTGGTTTGTGGACTCTCTCAATGCTGTAACTTTGCCTCTGATTTGTTGGTGTCTTCCCAGATTTGAGTCTATTTTGATCCATCACAAACCATGGACTCCCATCTGCTGTTAGGGACATTGATCTCCTCCAGAGACATCTTAAATTATTTCTGCTACCGTCTAGTTGGCAGTCATCTCCAAGGTCCAAGTATTGAGTAGAGCTGTTCCTTCAGTCATCTGAACAACATCTTCCAGTTATCTCCCATAGCACAAATGCTGTAATTCAGATTAATGACTAGTTCCTGGAAAGAGTGTAAAACTTTCCCTACTGTTGGAATATTGACTTTATAATTCAAACGCCTCATGGAACCCAACTCTTAGTGTTAGAATTTAAATGTTTAGCTGTAGGAAAATCAAGACCCTTACTGAGAAGCTGTTAAGGAGCCTTGAAGTAAAAGAAATGCAAAATGTCACAGACATTAGGGAGCAGAAAATTGAATTATTTTTACTGTTCTCCCCTTCTGTATGCAACAGAGGTCCTTTTAAATTTTCTTGCCTTAATTTCTTTCCCTTTTTAAAAAAGGGACATCAAACTCTGTTTGTAATTCCAATTTAAAATACTCCACAAATTCTCTGGGATTGAATCAAACTATGGTTTGTTACCATTTTCAAAACCCAGAGGAATGATTCACAATGAAGACTTACACACACATGCACCTCCAAGAAATAAAGAAGTGAGAAAGGAAAGGATAGAGTCACGAAGTAAAAATTACTTTACAGTCAAGTATTGGAATTAGTTCATATGAATTAGGGACTCCAGTAAGTCAATGTCCAGTGAAGCTTCTTTCACTTGGCTGTGCGCAGAAGTCTCTTTCAAATAAGAACAGATGCAGTTGAATTGCTGGTGAAGGTTGTAAGCTGGGAAGTGATTCTCTTTGCAGGAAAAATACCTGTTTCTTTTGAGAGATATTGAGATCAGAGGCAGGTGTTAGCTAGACCCAGAACTATTTCCTCTTCTGGTCTTACAAACAGACTAAAAAAAGAAGTTTTAAAAACTGCAAATTGTAGATAATTCAAAGAAATCAGCAATTTTTGTCATTGGATTGGTGCGTTCACATTATCCACTTGGCTTACAAGGTAGATTTGTTTTCCTGGCCAAAATGTATTTTTTTTTATGGCAGAAACTATGAAGTAATTAGCGCTGAGACAGGCAATAATGGATTCTGATGGTCTCCTTGATTCAGAACTGCCCAGATAGAGATATAATCAACCATTCCTTGTACTGATTTGGTTGAAAGGTCTATACAATGCAAGGAAAGTGATGTTCCAAGAGGTTGGTATAGCCTTTTGTCCACTAATTACCACAGATCAGAACTTTCCAAAAATAGTCATTAACAGACATAATGTGATCAGTGGTAGATAATGTTCTCGGTTCACCAACATGTCCACTTTAAAAGAAAAACTAAACTTTGAGTAAATATCTCTTTTCCTACCTTCCAAGTATTACACAAGGTTATTACAATGAAAGGTTAACTTTCAAGAGGTCAGAGCTAGAAAGATAAACTCAGATCCAATATGGAGCTTGTACTGAGCTTGTAATGGAGCCAGGGACAATTGCATCTGATAGAATTATAATTTACTCCTACTGACTACTGAATCGAAGAATAATTGTGAAGGTAAACAAATTTGTTTGCATTTTTATTTGAGCACACCTGAAATCAAACCATATAATCATGGAGATGAGCTGTGTGGGCAGAAGTTTCTTTTGTTAATAGAGGCAAACAGTTCAGTTTGGGTGTCATGAGGAAAAAGTAATCTGAAAATTTGCATTAACCTGGGCAATGGTGTGGTGATTGTTATGGAGGAAAATATAGCAACCAAATCAGGAGAACTCTCCCACTCTTATTGTAATAAAGCATTTGTATCTTCTATACTCAGGTATGGGTGGGGGGGGTGGGTGGGGGGGGGAGGGGGAGGGGTAGAGAGAGAGAGCAGAAGGGCCTTAATTTCATCTGAAATATGGCTCATCGGACAATCCAGTATCCCCTCATATTGGATATGCCAGTCTAGTTTATGTTCTGTAGGTCCTAGTGCAAACCCAAAAGCGTCTGACTCAAAGGTGAGAGTGTCAGCACAGAACTAAGCCTAGCCTATAAGACCTGATTGTACACAATCATAGGCATTCTACACAAGCATTGTCATCAAAGGTGTTTGCTTAATTAGATTTCTTCTAATATTACAGAAAATGCATATAGAAATGTCCCCATGTGTTGCACTAAAATTTGAAATCTGTGTTTTTATGCAAATAACACACCAATTCATAACCCTTTGTGTAAAGATAAATATACAGGTTAGTTATACAGAACTAGTCACAACTCCTCCAGAAATAAAAGGATCTGTATTCATCGCACTCTTAAGAATCTTCCACTGTAAAGAAGCGTAAGAGGTTTTAGAAAAGTGTGAATGGCAGAATGACGAACAGCTTCCATTCAAAAGCAGAAAATATGCAGACATGACAACAAACCTGAACCTGCAAAAGACAAGGAAATGAAACATAGGCCGAGATTACAGTTTTAAATTGTTGAACTTCATGTTTAGTCTTGAAGGGTGTGAAGTGTCTATTTGAAAGATAAGGTGATGCTCATCAAGTTTATGCTGAGCTTCACGTGAAAATAGCTGGAGGAAAGTACAGAATGGTTCAGAGTGTGATTAAGGACAGGCCTGTGTTTCGGGGGGCAGGGTGCGTGTGCAGAATTTAAAATAGCAGGCAATCAGAATCTTGACATGATGGTTGTGGACTGAAGCGAGTGTTTTGTAAGTTGATCATCCAATCTCCATTTAGGCTTAATATGTGAGCAGTGAATACAGAATGCTAAATTGAAATCAGTGCACCTAAGTCCCTCTTTCACTTGGAGGGAACTTGGGGCATTGGACTGCTGGAAGAGAAGAGATGGATATTCTATGTCCTGCACTTGCATGTTAAGGTACTGCAAGAAGACAAGGGACTATTGAAGTTATTAAGTAGTAGACCAGATTAGATTAGATTCCCTACAGTGTGGAAACAGGCTCTTCGACCCTCTGAAGTGTAGCCCACCCAAACCCGATTCCCTCTGACTAATGCACCTAACACGATGGGCATTTAGAATGGTCCATTCACCTGACTTGCACATCTTTGGATTGTGGGAGGAAACCCACGCAGACACGGGGAGAATGTGCAAACTCCACACAGACAGTTGCCCAAGGCTGGAATCGAACCTGGGTTCCTGGCGCTGTTAGGCAGCAGTGCTAACCACTGAGCCACCATGTTGCAGAGGGAATGCTGAAACTGAAGGAGAAGGAATAATGTTTTTGTCATTGGTACCATGCTGAAGATACTAATAATAGAAGATTATTCACTGAATATGGAGACTGGTGGGTGCAAAATTAGTGTAGAACTTTATTGAGTTTCTACAAGGGAGTTGGAGATCTGAACGACCACAGTAAATCAGCTGGACACTGTCAAGGACCCTGTTGATCATGGCAAAGGTGCAGGGGATTAAAGGAAAAGAAGATATAATAGGTAAGTAAGTAAGAAAGTAAGAATTTTGGAGACGCTGGCCATAAATTGCAACATTCAAGATCCTTGATGTATGTGGAAAGGAGAGTCTAGAAATAGTCAGTGTTTCAAATTAAGGTATTGCTCATTTCAGACAGACAACGGGGAGTTTTTCATACAGAGCATTGTGGATCTTTCAATCTCACTTCTTCAAAACATGGTGAAAGGTGAGTCTCTGAATATTTTTAAGTCAAAGGTAGCTAGATTCTCAAAAAGTAAAGGGTGAAAGGTTAGCCAGGGGTGGGGGGAGGAGAGTATAGTTGGATAAGCTGAAGAATTAGGTCAGCCATTATCTTTATTGAATGGTGGAACAGGCCTGAGGGGCCAAGTAGTCTACATCTGCTCCTATATTCTTTCAGCCCCCCCCTTGGATATAGGAGTGGGGCCAAAGAACTGGCCAATGCTACATATTTGCTTTAAAAATGGTGTAAGGTTAAGCGACAGGTCTATCAATTTAACCATGATGATGGGAAGCTTTTAACAACAATAATTCAGGAAAAATATCAACAGTCAGATATTAGCTTAGAGAATAATTTAGAAAAATCCATCCAGATTTGTTAAGGGTCAATCCTGTTTAACTAACTTGCTTGAATTTTCTGATGATGAAACAGAAAGGATTGATGAAGGAAATATGGTTGACTATGTTACTGAACTTCCAAAATGCATTTGATAAAGTGTCACATTACAGGCCTATGAGCAAGATTAGAACTTGTGGAATAAAAGGGACAATATCAATCTGATACAAAATTGACTAAATGATAGGATTGATCCAAGAGTTATAGTGAATGGCTGTTTGTTTAGACTGGAATAACGTTTGTAATAGGGTACCCGAAGTGCTGAAATTAAAGCCACTCTTTTCCTGATAAATGTTAATATCCTAGACTTGGAGTACAGAATGCAATTAGAAAGTTTGTAATTGACTGATGGAATTTAGTGCAGAGCAATGTGGAATGATTTATATGAGTGGAGAGAATGAGAGAGGCAATATGAAATAAAGACTACAAGTTTAGACAGAGTGTAGAAACAGAGGGACCTGGGGATATACGTGTACAACTCATTGAAAGTGAGAGGGAGAGGCTCGAAAGAATAAGTTTTAAAGCATGAAATACCAAAGCAAGGAAATTAGGATGCATCTGTGTGAAGCACTAAATCAACTTAAATTGAAGTTTTGTGCAGCTAATTGTAAATGTAATTTCATACACAAATGTATAGTACTGTGAGACTGAGTTTACTCACAACAGTACCAACAATTTTAAAAAGGAAAACTTGTGAGGGAGATGTGTTAGAGTCTGATCGAGTTAATTCTATTATATTGTTGCATGGACTTGTAGACAGAATAGTTCAGGATCTTGTAGAATTGGGATCTAACATCCAGATGCTCATCATGGTATTTATATCCATTATACGTGGCACCATGGTGGTTCAGTGGTTAGCATTGCTGCCTCACTGCGCCAGGGACCCAGGTTTGATTCTAGTCTCAGGTGACTATCTGTGTGGAATTTGTACGTAGTCCCTTTGTCTGCATGAGTTTCCTTCCACAGTCCAAAGATGTGTAGGTTTGGTAGATTGGCCATGCTAAATTGCCCATTGTGTCCAGGGATGTTCAGGCTTAGGTGGGTTAACCTTGGGAAATGCAGGCTTACAGAGATACCTTGGGTGTGTCTGGGATGGAATGCTCTTCCGTGGGTCAGTGTGGACTCAATAGGCTGAATGGCCTTACAGTGATTCTATGATAACTAGAAGACATTGATTTAAGGTGATCAGCAAAAGAAAAAGTAATGCTGGCATGAGACCAAAAGAGAAAATGCTGGAAAATCTCAGCAGGTCTGGCAGCATCTGTAAGGAGAGAAAGCATCTGTAAGGAGAGAAAAGAGCTGACGTTTCGAGTCTAACTGACCCTTTGTCAAAGCTGTGACGAAGGGTCAGTTAGACTCGAAACGTCAGCTCTTTTCTCTCCTTATAGATGCTGCCAGACCTGCTGAGATTTTCCAGCATTTTCTCTTTTGGTTTCAAATTCCAGCATCCGCAGTAATTTGCTTTTATTTTAATGCTGGCATGAGGATGTTTAAAAACCTTTTTATAGGGCACAGGCATTTATTGGAAATTACGCTGGCTTTGAAATGCACTGCTTAAGAGTATGGTGGAAGTAGGTTACCTCATGACTTTCTAAAGAATTAGATTGTTGTCTAAAGAGAAAAGATTAATAATGAAAGGCTTGGAGTGTGGCACTAAGTCAGCTATTCTTGTTGAAGTTGTACAGGATGTCAGTGAGGCCACTTTGGAGTACTGTGTACGGTTCTGGTCAGCCTGTTATAGAAAGGATATTTTTAAATTGGAGAGGTTTCAGAAAAGATTTACAAAGATGTTGCCAGAACTGGAGGTTTTACATTATAAGGGGAGGCTGGATAGGCTTGGGTTTTCTTTCACTGGGGCAAAAGAGGCTGAGGGGTGACCTTATAGAGTTTTATGAAATCATGAGGAGAATGGATAAGATGAATAGCAAAGGTCTTTTCCCAGGGGTGGGGGAGTTCAAAACTAGAGGGCATATATTTAAGGTGAGAGGAGAAAGATTTAAAAGGAACCTGAGGTGCAACCTTTTTCACACAGAGGGCAGTTCATATGGGGAATGAATTGCCAGAGGAAATGGAAGATACAGGTACAGTTACGGCATTTAAAAACATTTGGACAGGTATATGAATAGGAAAGGTTTAAAGGGATATGGGCTAAATGCAGGCAAACTTTAATTTGGGAAACTTGGTTGGCGTGAACGAGTTAGGCTGGATGGTCTGTTTCCATGCTGAATGACTCTATGATTCTGTAAGAGTTTAGAAAATAGGAACAGGAGTAGACCAAATGACCTGGTGAGCTTGCTTTCCTGTTCACTATGATCATAGTGATCTTTGCCTTCAGTTCTACATTTTCCACCTATTCTCATTTCCCTTGTTTCCCTGGTAAAACAAAAATCTTCTACATTAGCCTCAAATATATTCAAGCATCCACAACTTTGTGGGGAAGGAAGTTCCAAATATTCACAGCACTTTGAATTAAAAAGTTTCTCCTTTTCTCAGTCCTAAGTGATTGATCTTCAACTTGAGATTGTTTTCCCAAGCTGGGGTATCTATCAATCTCCTCATATCAACCCTGTTAAGCCTCTTTAGAACTATACGTGTTTCAATGAGATTATTTCTCATTCTCCTGAACTCTACAGAACATAGGCTCACTTTATTCAACCTTTCACCAATGGATAACTCTCTCACCTCAAGGAACTTTGCCATATCACCTCCAATTGAACTGTCATGATTCCATAAAGATGGATAACTTTTAAAAAAGATGTTAACATTTCAAGTGATTGAATTAAAGGAGTTGCACGATAAGCTTTCAAGTTTAAAACTTGCACCATAACACAATATTGACTAAACATTACTTAATAGGCAATTAATGTTTTAAACTATGAAAAAGATAACTTTTACAAATGTCATAACGAGCCCAATAACTTATGTCACATTACAACACACTCCCCACAGAACTATAATCTTTAAATAGTCCAGAGTTGCTTATCACTGTTTTGTTGCATCTTCATATCTAGCAGATGTCAATAGCCCTTTCAGTTGTCTTCCAAGAAATCCTGGCCTGATCTCACTTTGACGATTTCAACTTCAGCTATGCCAGAATGAATCTTCAAGAGTTCTAAAATTTCTGCTGGTTACAATTCCTTGTCAAAGGGCCAGACACCATCAGAATTCTGCCCAGTATCTACCACAGAACCCACTCCTTCCCTACTGGTCTCAGCCATTGTTGTCTCTCTGTTCTGTTATAGAGCCATAGAATCATACAGCACAGAAACAGACCCTTTGGTCCAACCAGTCCATGCCTATCACAATCTCAAACTGAACTAGTCTCACCTGCCTGCTCCTGGCCCATATCCCTCCAAACCTTTCCTATTCATGTACCTATTCAAACGTCTTTTAAATGTTGTAATTGTACCCACATCCATCTCTTCCCCAGGAAGTTCCTCAGCAAAACAAGCTCACCAGGCTATTTGGTCTACTTTTCCTATTTTCTAAACTCTTACGTGTGAACCAGCCTCTGTCTTTTTTAAGTCTCTCTCCTTTCACTTTAAAGACGTGCCTTCAGTCTTGAAATCCCTCAGCCCCTGTAAAAGACAATTCCATTTCCTCCATCTATATCCCTCATTATTTTACAAACTTCTATCAGGTCTCCTCTCAACCTCCTACACTCCAGTGAAAAAAATCCCAGCCTATCCAGCCTTACTTTATAATTCAAACCTTCCATACTAGGCAACATCTGGTAAATGGCTTTATTTCTGTTCATAGTTGTTGAGACAGAAAGTCTGCAATAACAAGCATATCTGCTTCTGCCTTTTTATTCAGGTGTTAAACTTGGTCTGTGTACCTGGGTTCCTGGTCTCCATGGTAACTTAGCTTTGTTGTCAGGCAGAATCCAGCACACACATGACTCTCTTCATTACTCCATTTTACTTTAGATTAAAGAGATTGTTTAAATCTTAACCATCTTCTCAAATCTTCTATTTGAACTCCCCCCAAGTGTTCGAGATACCACCCAAAGCCTCCACCTCCTCCATGATTTCTGATTCTCTGGCCCCCAGCACCTTATCTTCACCATGGATATCTAGTTCCTCTACACCTGCATCCCCCAAAAGGAAGGCCTAAAAGCCCTCTGTTTCTTCCTCCTTCATCTACACTCTCATTCGATTGGCACAACTGGTCCTTAACAATGTCTCCTTTCAATTCTTTCACTGCCTACAAACCCGAATGGCAGCTATGGGTACCTGTATGGGCCTCTTCATAGGATACTTGGAACAGTCCCTCTTCCACAGTTACACAGCACCATCCCTAATCTTTTCCTCCACTACACTGATGATGTATTGGTGCTGATTCGTGCTCCCATAAGGAACTTGAATAATTCATTCATCACACAAACACCTTCCACCTAACCTCAAATTCACCTGGACTATCTCCAACACCTCCGTCCCCTTCCTGGACCTCTCTGTCTTCATCTCCGGCAACTGACTCAATGCCGACATCGACTACAAACCCAATGACTCCCACAACTACTTTGACCACACCTCTTTCCACCCTCCCTCTCCTGTAAAAATGCAATCCCATATTCCTAATACCTCTGCCTCTGCCATATCTGCTCCCAGGATGAGCGATTCCACTCCAGGACATCCCAGATGTCCTCCTACTTCAAGAACTGTAATTTCCCCTCCCCTGTGATCAATAGTGCCCTCAATTGCATTTCTTCCATTTCCTGCAACCTCCCAACACTCTACAAGGATCGAATCCCCTGGTTCTCACATTGCACCCCACCAATCTCCAAATCTAGTGTATCATCCTCCGCCATTTTTGTCACCTACAATCAGACCCACCACCAAAACTATCTTTTCCTCCCCACCCCTATCTGCATTCCGTAAGGCCTGTACCCTCTGAGACTCCCTCATTAGGACCACACTCCCTACCAAAACCCTCTCCTACCCCTGCTGCTGTAAAACCTGCAAAACCTGCACTCACACCTTCCCCCTCACCTCAATCCAAGGCCCCAAATCCTTGAACCTCATTTACTGCATCTGCTGCTCTCGATGTGGTTCCTCTACATTAGAGAGACCAAGCTCAAATTCACAGAATGGTTCAGAGGACATCACTGGTCGGTACACACCAACCAATTGCATCTTCCTTTTTCCATCCATTTCAATGCCCTCTCGTACTGCCCTGAGGATATTTCCATTCTGGGCCTCCTCCACTGCCTACACAAGGCCACCCACAAACTGGAGGAGGAACACCTCATCTTCTGCCTCAGGAATTGACAACTACATGGCATGAACATTGAATTTACCAGTTTCCAAATCTTCCCAACCCCCACCCTATTCCAGATCCAACCCTCCAACTCAGGTCCGCCCTCTTGACCTGACCTATCTATCCATCTTCCTTCCTACCTATCCACTCCTCACTTCTCACCGACCTATCACCATCAACTCCTACCTTCGTCCACCTATTGCCATCCAACCTTTTCCCAGCTCCACCCTCCCATTAATTTCTCAGCCCTCTTCGCCCTCCCCGGTCCTGAAGAAGGGTTAAGCCTGAAATGTTGACTCTCTTGCTCCTCAGATGCTGCCTGGCCTGCTGTGCTTTAACCAGCACCACATTTTATCAATAACACAAGTATATCCTTCCTTAACTATGGAGACTGAAGTTATAAAGTTGTAGAAAGGTTCCATTATTTTTAAATTTCAACCCTCTTCAATACAGATTAACGAGCCATTTGCTTTCCTTATTACTTGCTATACGTAAAGACTAACTTTTTGTGTTAGTTGTAACAGGAAATGGGCGGCACGGTGGCACAGTGGTTAGCACTGCTGCCTCACAGCGCCAGAGACCTGGGTTCAATTCCCGCCTCAGGCGACTGACTGTGTGGAGTTTGCACGTTCTCCCCGTGTCTGCATGGGTTTCCTCCGGGTGCTCCGGTTTCCTCCCACAATCCAAAGATGTGCAGGTCAGGTGAATTGGCCATACTAAATTGCCCGTAGTGTTAGGTAAGGGGTAAATGTAGGGGTATGGGTGGGTTTCGCTTCGGCGGGTCGGTGTGGACTTGTTGGGCCGAAGGGCCTGTTTCCACACTGTAATGTAATCTAATCTAAAGGAAATGCAAACCCATCTGAATATCCAGATTGGCAACTTTTAATTTTTAAAAAAATTCTCCTTTTCTATTCTGACTACCTAAATGATAAGCTTCACAGTTCCTTGCGTTATATCTGAAACATTGGCATCATCAGAACAAATGCTGCAGACATGGAGATACAAAGAGTTTGGGATGGAATTCCTATGTGAAAAAGGTTGTGAGGGAGTGTAATATAAGATTAGCTATAAGAGTTAACATTACCTTGAAGTCACTGAACAATTGTAATCCTATGTAAAGTAGCTGGAGTAAAGATAATAAATATAAATGTAATATTTGCAAGGCACCCCGTTGTTCTTCCAAGCCTATTTAATAAGGTTTATTAAAATGATTGATAGAGAGTCTCTGGAGAATCCATGCCTTCAAGGCTATTGTGAACCTAGCAAAGAAAAATCTACAGGAATGTGCCCTTTGGGTGATAACTCTGGTTGGAATACAGCTGATGGCGAATGTGAAATGAGGGTTGCATCGATTTGGTGAGAAAATAAGATATTCTAGATAGCAGAGGTCAAATTGGAGAACTATAGAGAAAAAAAAATCATGGTGCCACATGTCCATCAGAACTGAAATGGGCTCCATTGTTGTATAAGACATATGTTTGTTATATTTGCCACTTTATGCAAAATATAATTTGCCTAATAATTCATATTTAATGTGCAATGGGTTCTGTGTGAAATCTTGTTGGTAATTTCTTAATTTGTGGGTTATTTGTGAAATTTCGTTATTTTGATTTATTATTTCCTCAAGGGGATCTTAACAGTGTACACTGAGCAAAACCTCGTGCCTTTTTTCACAGTGTTAGGCAACCACCAGGTGATAAGGATTATATAGAGTGACCCCTTGTCTGGTTGCATACAGTCTGTCCAGTGTACAGCTGGTTTTGCCTCTACTCAATACTGGATACCTTTGTGTCTGGTATATTCTTCTTTCAGTGTCACTAACAATGCCCAGATCAAAAATCATATGACACCAGGTTATAGTCCAATGGGTTTACTTTAAAACACCAGCTTTTGGAGAGCTGCTTCTTCATCAGGTGTTCGTGAGAGAGGAAGACCTTAGACGCAGAAGTTATAAGGAAAAGGTGAAAGAGTCATTCAACTAATCCGAATGAATTGAACACACCTAAGATGGCTCTTAAATCTTTAATCAGCTGGAATGGAGGTGCAGGTTTCGATTGATTAATATGCAAATCCCAGAATTTCTTTCAGGTCACTGCCCTGAGATATTTTAAGACGTTATCAATATAAAGGAGGTGACACCTCTGGTCCGACTATGTATTTTAGGTGTAAGGTCTTGTTTGGAATCTGTCTGTGTTTTTTTATTTCCAAAGGAGGAATTTATAAAATGCCACATTGACTGATTGTCTACAAATTGTGAGCTTTGTGAACAAAATAGAATGTATCTGCAAATATAAATTTGCAAATGTAAATTCACCCCACAGATTTATATGTATGTGCATGTATGTATCTGCATGTGAGGGGGGAAGAGTTATCTTGCTTTTTCTCTCTCACTAACACCTGATGAAGGAGCAGCACTCCAAAAGCTAGTGTTTTTAAATAAACCCATTGGACTATAACCTGATATCATGTGATTTCTGACCTTGTCCAACCCAGTCCAGCACCTCCACATTAATGCCGAGATCAACAGAGATTTGGCCCTGTGTTTCTGCGCCGGAAGTGTTGCCGATTTTACCTCACGAGCTGCCATCTCAGTCAAAGTCCCAGCTCTAGTCCCAGTCCCAGGTCCAGGTCCATGTTTGACTTCCATAGCAATGAGCTCCTGAATGCGGATGCTGCATAGTAAAGAGGTATATGTTTCCTTGACACTGAAAACAAGGTGACTACTTCAAACAGGTGGTAAGCATATAAGGATAACCTGAGGCAAACAGACTTGGACCTATGTTAAGCCAGGAGAATTGCTGATTGCAATTGCTACCTCTATAAAATGTTGCTGAAAAAGAGAATGTTGTATCTGTGTCAACCTGCATAGGGCTGTCCAATCCCTTGGGGACTAGCACACCTCTGACTAAAAAAGTCCCAAACATAAAAATTGAAACAGTCACCAGGTATATGAATAGGAAGGGATTAGAGGATTATGGGCCAAATGCTAGCAAATGGGATTAGATCTGGTTGGCATGGATGAGTTCGACCAAAGGGTCTGTTTCCGTGCTGTACATCTCTATGAATCTATGACACTAAGTTATCTAACACTGCACCTTCCAATATATTAAAGGATTTATTTATTATTGGTTGTTGCTTCCATATCAGTAAGAGGAGAAGAAAGCTCAAATTATTTAAAGCTACCTGGACAGTTTAGCTGAACATATTTGCCAATGGTAAAATATCCTGCTAACAGATGCAGTTTTGTAATTGATGATTCTCTGAAACTAGATTAGTGAGAATTGTGAAATCTGTCAGGGGTATAGATAGTAAAACGCCTACTCATCCTATTGTAAATCTTCCATTGGCATGTGACTTTAATAAGGTAGTTGCCATGGATATAAATGTATGGAACAAAGACAGAAGTGTTTTTATCTGCATTTTATTGACCTGTCTACAAGAATTAGCATTTGTATACTAATATATAGTAAAAAATCGAAAGTTACTAGGGATAACATTTTGAAAAAAATGGATAACGAAATAGACGTGACTTGGCACTAGTGAAGTTTCTGATCAAAATTGGTGGTGAATTTGATAATGAGAAATTCAGTGATATGTGTGAGAATACAAAACTCGTGGTGATGAAGAAGCAGCTGAGAATTCTTTTAGCAATGGATTTTGTGGAAGGAATTTTGCTATGACTGATGATTTGGTGCATAACATTTTGGTTGATCCATTTGAGTGCAAAATGCCAAATGCCCTATGATGGATAGATCATGCTAAGCATTTTCTTCAGTTAGTTCCAGGGTTGGGTAGTATTTACCTGCCCCAAGTGTGTGCTCATATCTACTTGAGAAGTATGGTTAGATTAAATTCATGCCCTTCGGCCCAACAAGTCCACACTGACCCTCTGAAGAGCAACCCACCCAGACCCATTCCCTTAACTAAGGTACCTAACACAATGAGCAATTTAGCATCTTTTTTGACTGTGGGAGGAAACTGGAGCACCCGGAGGAAACCCACACAGACACGGGGAGAATGTGCAAACTCCACACAGACAGTTGCCCGAGGCGGGAATCAAACCTGGGTCCCTGGCGCTGTGAGGCAGCAGTGCTAACCACTGAGCCACCGTGCCGCTATATTAGGTGGAAAACCAACTCACTGTCTAAATGGACACATTACATTGAAAATACTTGTGTTGATTACTTGTGATAGTATGTCCTCAGATTTTTAGGCAACTTGCCTCTTAGATATCAGATCACATTTGTTGTATGCATGAATGCCCAGGAAGGTAAAAGGAAGGGAAATGATTTAGGCTTGGCATTCATACAGGGCAGCAAAATATTCTAAGGTGGTTCATAGCAGCTAAAAGGGGAAAAATATTATACAATTTCATAGAACGTTTACAGTAAAGTAGGAGGACATTTGGCTCATGTTATTTGTTTGTGTCAGCTGTAAAACCAGCTAATTAGCATACTCTCACTTTCAGCATTCAGTCTGTGCCCCTGCAGGTCGCATGTTTGAGGTTTCTATCCAGACACCCTTTAAATGAGTTGAGGGTTTCTGCCACAAATCCCCTTTTCAGCAACGGCCTCGAGACCCCAACCATTCTCTTAGTGAAAACAAAATCCTCCTTGCCCCTCTAATCTTTTTCTTTCGTTTGAAGGTGTTAAGGCAGGTGATCAAAACCTTGGCAAAAGAGGTCAGTTTTAAGGAGCATCATAAAAGAGAGAGGAAGTTGGGAATGAGAGGGTAAGTGAGAAAATTCCAGAACTTTGTGAATGCAGCCGAGACTAAGTGAGCAAAACAGTGTTTCCCCAGGCTATCGCAGTTCAGTTACTCAATGAATAGAATAAATTGAGCCAAATAATTTTATATTAGTTTTTTTATTTGTCTAACTTTTTTTCTTTTAAAACAAATCCTTTCCCTTTCCCCTCAAATCCTCAGAGGACTTTTACGTTTTATCGTACAACTTTCACAAAAGATTCCGTAACATGTTAACCATTTGATGCTGAACTGTTGGGAATGAGGGTCATTTTCCTGTTCAGTAACAAGCTTGGAGTGGGAGATGATATGAAGATCAGCTCTGCATGATGACAGAGTGTATTTTGAGTTAAAAGCATCAACAAAAGAAAATGTGATGGAAGAATTGAGCTGGACTGAACATAGAATCCAAGTCGTGAGTGTGGTGCTGAAAAAATATAGCCAATCAGGCAGTATCCAAGGAGCAGGAGAATGGATGTTTCAAGCATAAGAACATCACCAGGGTCCCTATAGCATGGAAACAGGCCATCAAATCCACACCAACCTTCCAAAAAGCATCCCAACCAGAACAGCCCCATCCCATGGCCAACCCATCTAGCCTGCTCACTCCCTTGGACACTATGGGCAAGTTAACATGGCCAACCCACCTAAACTGCACATCTTTGGAATATGGGAGGAAACCGGAGCACCCAGAGAAAACCCACACAGAGATGGAGAAATTACAAACGCCATAAAGTCACCAGTGGCTGGAATCAAACTTACCCCTAGCAGTATGAGGCAGCACTGCTAACCACTGAGCTACCTTGGGCTCTGGGGACACGAAATGTCCAACATTGTGATGCAACACATCAACAGAAACCAAAATAAATTGCTGGAGAATCTCTTCAGGTCTGGCAGCATCTGTGGAGAGAAAGCAGAGTCAACGTTTCTGTGCTCTGAAGAAGGGTCACTGGGCTCCAAATGTTTCTCTCTGCACAGATGCTGCCAGAGTTTCTTCAGCAATTTCTGGTTCTGTTTCAGATTCACAGCATCGACAGTTTGTTTTATGAAATATCGAAAGGAATGTTTTGAGGTACATGACAAAGCGTGAAGATATAAACCACCCCCTTTCCTCCTCCTTCCCTGATGTTTTCAGGGAGCTGCAAATTGACTCCTTCCTCACCTTTTAATTGGTTGCCTTAATAAATAGGGCGGCTGGGAGGGGTGGTTTTAAATAGTTGGAACCGGTTTCACTGAAAGCTTGAACATAGTGAGACACACATTCACACACGCTGAGGTGATGGGGAGAGCTAGGAGTGTGGTCGGCTGGGTTTTGCTGACAGCCCTCGCTGTGTTATTGTGCTGCCCGGCAGCTCTGAGCTCGCTGGATGAGGGACACCCGGACAGTGATACCGAACACGGAGAGTCTCACGGGGGTAACGAGACCGGTTTTCACATCGTCTCCTTTCACTGGGAGAATGTCCAAACCCCTTATGTCATCGCACTGTGGATTCTAGTGGCCAGTTTAGCTCAGGCAGGTGAGTGGATGGTGCGGATCTGCAGAAATGTCCCACAGCTGTTTAGTTCATTTTGAAATATTCCCCACTCATGATGGTTACAGTGGAGAACCGACATATGCATATGTCTAAACTGAATCCATTTACCATTCTGGATGGGGGAACCATCCTAGTCCGGGTGGGATACAGGTGTAGATCTAAATCCGAGACTCAAATCACCAGAAAGTGTATTTGGGAAAGGTAGGTAAGGACATTCAGCGGAAATCTGACATCTTGACGACTTGCTCCAGTGAGGGAACTGTCCACCAGCAGAACGAAGAGGGATTCTTAAATCCGATTATTTTATAAATCTGTGTATCGCTTTAAATTGTTAACCTAGTCTTCTGCTTGGGTTATTAACGGTTCTGGAAATCCCTCAAGGATTCAGCTTCTGCATGTTATTTTTTGTAACACATTGGGTTCATCTAACCCATAAAAGACTGTGCTCTCTGTAAAATGCTAATAGTAACTTGTATTTATTCAACGCTTCTAACTCGCAATAAGCTTTTTCCAAATGCATTTTGTTTTTGCTTTTGTGAGGTGGAAGGGGTTTGTGGAATTTTTCTTTAAAGTTATTCGCTGTTCTTGTTGGTGAAAATAGTTTTGGACTGATAATAGGTGACCCAGTCGATAATCCCTTGATTAAAGCAGCTCTTAGCATGGAGAGCCTATCAAATGACAGGGGGCCAGAGAGAAAGCTACCCTGGAATGTCAGTTCTATTGCTCCTGTTGGCATGGCAACCAAGACTGGGACTAAGATGTGTGAAGAGTATCGGAAGTGGGTTTTGTGTGTTGACTTGTGGCATTGGTAGTGAAAGTGGGACACCCCGTTGATTTGATTCAGAGTGTTAGTTTTTGTTGGGTGAGGAACCTATTTTATGCCTGTGCATTTTAAAACTCTGAGTGAAAGGACCACGGTCGCTGTATAATTGGTTGTTTGAGATCCAACGATATTAGAAGAGGAGGAGAGTTCTCTTCGGTGATTTTGGACAGCGTTATTCCCTCAACTAAGCTCACTGAGAAAATAAATTAAGTGCTCATTATTTAGAGTTTTGGAGTCAGAGAGATGCACAGCACAGAACAAGACCCTTCCATCCAACCCGCCCATGCCAACCAGATATCCTAAACTCATCTAATCCTTTTTGCTAGCAATTGGCTCGTATCCCTCTAAACCCTTTTTATTCATATATATCCAAATGCCTTTTAACTGTTGTAATTGTTCCATCTCCACCCCTTCCTCTGGCAGCTCATTCCATACATGTACCACGTTCTGTGTGAAAAAGTTGCCCCTTAGGTTTCTTTTAAATCTTGCCCCTCTCACCCTAAGCCTATGTCCTCTAGCTTTGGACTTCCCCACCCTGAGGAAAAGACCTTGTCAATTCACCCTTTCCGTGCCCCTCATGATTTTATAATCCTCTTTAAGGTCACCCCTCAGCATCCAATGATCCAAGGGAAATAGTCCCAGTGTATTCAGCTTCTCCTTATTTCTCAATCCCTCCAAACCTAACAATATTCTTGTAAATCTTCTCTGAGCCCTTTCAAGTTTCACAACATCCTTCCTATAGCAGGAAGGCCAGAATTAAATGCAGTATTCCAAAAGTGGCCTAATTAATGTTCAGTACAGTCGCAACATGACCTTTCAACTCCTATACTCAATGCACTGACCAATAAAGGCAAGTATGCCAAATGTCTTCTTCACCACACTGTCTACCTGGGATGCCACTTTCAAGGAACTATGCACCTGCACCCCAAGGTCTCCTTGTTCTGCAACACTTCCCAGGACCTTACCATTAAGTGTATAAGTTCTGCCCTTTGCAAATCCCTGCTGTTTATCTCATGATAAACCATGTTTTCATTGCAAAGCAATTATTCAAAGGAATTTGGAATTAATAGAGAGATGTAGCAATGAAGAATTTTTTTCTAGGTTACTTCACCATATAAATACAAAATCTCTATTGCTACAGAGATTTGATCAAAACAGATTGCAGCGATAGAGAAGATGTTATCGGGAGGAGGGTTCGAAAGCATGAACAACAAGGATAACCTTAATGGGCTGGAATTTGAGATAGAAGCACAAAGGCATAATGTTGCAGATGCTGTAATTCTAAAATTAAAAGAGAAATTGCTGAATGCACTCAGCATGTAGAAACAGAGGTCATATTAATGACTGCACATAAAATGTATATTAACTATGAATCCACTCCCTGCTGATACTCCCAGACCTGCTGAGTATTTCCAGCACTTTCTATTTTGATTGCAGGAAATTTAAACAGTTGAATGGGAGTTTAAAACTTCAGGTACTGCAAGATGGATGATGTTGGATGAGTGAGGAGAATGTGCTATGAGGAGGCTGGAAGTGGAGAAAATGGCCAGGAAAGTATGACGGCTTTTGAATCTAGAGGAGATCAAGGTATGACTGAGGACTTTTGTAACGTCAGACAGAGGTTGTTGGTGTTACTGAAGTGAAATTATGCAACCTTTTATGATGGAGAGGTTAAGTGACTGGAAGCTGGGTGCATGGAAAATAAGCCATCTGTGTGAAAATAATCTGAGATAGTAGCGAGAGGTAGTGGTTGATTTTTAAAAAAACATTCATTGGGATGTGGTCATCACTGACAAAGCCATCATTTATTACCAGTCTCGTGTTGCCCTTAAGTGGAGTGGCTTGCTAGCAGCATCTCAAATGCTTGTTAAGCACCAACCACTTTGCTGTGGATCTGGACCAGGTAAGTGTGACATGTTTCCTCTCTTGAAGGGCATTAGAACCAATTTTTTTAAAACAGCAAATATTGATAATTTCCTGGTCACCATCATTGAAAGTAGCTTTCAATTCTTGATTTACCCATTGAGTTTCAAGCTGCAATGGTGGGATTTGAACCTATGACCTGCAGCCTTAGCCTATACCTCTGGATTACTAGTCCAGAGATATTGCCACTATAATACCATCTATCCACCAATCCCTCCTTCCCCATTAGTTGGTAAAAGTACTGAGCTTGTGGTTGAATAAAATTTATGGTTTCTCAATATTTGGATTGAGGAACTAGTAGCCTGCAAGACCCAGTGTTAGGTAAGTATGTAGAGCTGGGTGTCTCCTGTACATACGTGGAACCTGCTTCCATGATATTTCTTGGGTAGAACATGCATATTATGGAAAGGGGAGAACCAAGGATAGTTTTTTGGGGAATTATAAATATATCAGGATGGGGTTGCAAAGAAGAAGCCATAGGTGGATGTGAGAAAGCCATGATGAAATAAGTAAGAGAAAAGCCAAGCAACCAAGGGGGTACTGTTCAGGTGGAAAATAGAGGGAAGGTATTGAAAGAAAGTGGAATGGCTAAACACATTGCAGGCTGCACTGAGTTTGCAGAGGTCGTGAAGGGATATTGTAGTGGGTTATAGTCATGAAGACTACTATTTGTGACATTAATTAGGACAATATTAATGGTTTGGGTTGGGGTGGGTATGTGATCACTTGGATTAAAACAATATATTACTGTATGTAGTTATCATTCATTTACCATTGTCATTTCAATTTGCTGCACTTTGCATTTGCTTTACTGTTCAGCACATCTTTCTCGGTAAGCTGTATTTGACTATTAACACTAGAAACCTGAGAATGAGGTCTTTGGGACTTCTGTCTCTGGGTAACATGTCAGTAACCCAAAAAAGGGAAACGTAGACCCAGACTTTCTTAAAACTATAAACCCTTCCTTCATTAAGTAAGGTGTTGAAAGAGACCCTGGCATTCCTGTCTGCTTTCCTGCATTTTAAAAAAATCCGGTCCCTTTCTCTCCCAACTGCATCATCAGCCTGCCATGGGAGCAACCTAGATAATAAGTTGACCTCAATTGCAAAAAAGGTTTCACAGCTAAATGATGTGGGGTAAAGTTACAAAAAAGGATTTAATTTTAAAGGACAACAATCAAAAAATATTGTTTTTTTTAAAAAATAAATGAAATTAACTAACATTTTAAAATCAAAACCCTATCATTTCAATTATTTACTGTGCTTTGCAAAGGCACAAAATCCTTGAATTTCAACTTTAAAATACCTTATAATATGTTGATATCAATTCAATTGATACTAAATTGAAATTGATTCTAATTCAAAGAATTAATTAGAGTACTTTGACCTCCCATACTTGTAATACACCCAATGCTTCACTTGATAGAATCCACAACTTGGTGTGAATTTGAGCCACATTGTAAAAGATCATTCAGCCTGTCTTTTCCAGGACCTGATCACTGTCTGGAACATGGTCGAATCCGGCAGGAGTAGCGGCTGTGGTCAGGGAGCTGTTGCTCAGGAATCCGCACCTCCGTAATCGCGGATGCGAGTGGCTGTCAGAGGGGTGGGCCGTGACAGTGAGGGTGACCAGGGTCGGGGACGTGCTGGATGCTGGGGGCTTGGGCTGGACGCTGCTGCAGGACATAGCGAGCAGGGCAGCGGTAGACGTCCGGTATGTGGCCACTGCCATCCGATGTCTTAAAATGGCGGTGCTCGGACCCGACGTAGTGCACCAGTTGGAGCATGCTTAGGTGCGCGGTGGGATCCCATCCACGCTCATCCCTGCCCGGATGGAATTTCACATTGGCCCCAAGGTCCCGTACTTCCCATGGGAGCCTGTGCCCCACAAATTGAGCCGCCTCTGGAATTTTAATTTTGTCCCTTTTAAGGACGCAAAAAGGCGGGCCCTGTATTGACTGCTGCTGCACACCGTCCACCTCTTCTCCCTCATCCACCATCCGGACACGCCTTGGCGTGCCCATTTGCCACTGGGCGGTGGGGATCCCCAGTGGAGGGCTCTCTACGCGGGAGTCCTCCTCCTTTCTCTCGGGGATCTGGGGTGGAGGGTGCTGCATGCAGCGGTCCCCTGCAACCACAGATTGCAGTGGTTCATGGACTCCCAGCCCAACTGCTTGTTCTGTGGCACTGTGGAGTCCGTGGACCATGTGTATATTGGGTGTGGACGTTTGCACTCCCTTTTTGAATTTCTTAAAAACCTCCTTCTCTGTTTTTGGTTGCACTTCAGTCCCACGCTCCTGATCTTTAGGCACCCGGTACGGAGGAGGGAGGGCAGGTCTGAAGACCTCCTCATGGGTCTGCATCTGGGCCTGGCCAAACTGGCCATAAACAGGTCCAGGCAGCGGGCCGTGGAGGGGGTCGTTAGGGCCGACTGCCTGCCCCTCTTCCGCGGTTACGTTAGAGCCCAGGTGTCTCTGGAGAAGGAGCACGCGGTGGCCACCAATACCCTGGAGTTGTTCAGCGAGAGGTGGGCGCCACAGGGAGTGGAGTGCATTATTTCCCCCTCCAACTCTATTTTGATTTAATTCCTACCCTCCCCTTCACTGTTTGATCACACAGCATTGCCCTTTGATGTGAAGGGCACTGCTTGTCACTGGCCACTCGGGTGTTTCCTTTCTTCCTGGTGGTGGAAACTGAATAAAGATTCATGCACCTTGTGTCTTTCACTGTGTCTCACACCTGCACACCACAACATGGGTGCTGGGGAAAAAATAAGCACTACCGCAGTTAGGCTTTCTGCTTGTGGAGAATTAGCTGATCTTGCCTCTGTGGGGATAGGAGGTACTTTACAGTGGGAATGGACTAATTTGTCTCAGGTTCCTATTCCTGATCACCTATTCAGTGGTCCATGCTAGAAATTGGAAGGTATTAAGGTGAGGCTAGGATTGTATTGAACTGTCTTGTCCACCATGTCATAGA
This sequence comes from Chiloscyllium plagiosum, assembly GCF_004010195.1. Classification (NCBI taxonomy): domain Eukaryota; kingdom Metazoa; phylum Chordata; class Chondrichthyes; order Orectolobiformes; family Hemiscylliidae; genus Chiloscyllium; species Chiloscyllium plagiosum. The sequence goes on from NC_057738.1 coordinate 25,378,719, forward strand.
TTGGTGCCGAAAGCAAAGCCATGAATGAAGAATAGAAACTAGAGCGAAGTACCAGAGGGCCATTGTTCCCCATGAAATTGGAATGTTACAGCTGTTAGCTCTTTTCATAGAATGAATCATAGAATCATAGATTTGGGGATGAACAAACTCAAAATGGGTGGAGGAAAGACTTATGCACCTCTTGAGGGGAAAAAAAGGTGCAGACTCATGCAGGGATATGGTTTTTGCAAGTTCTGATAATATTTTGGCACCTTAGCCTCCTTTGAGTGAGGTTTGATGCATGTCCATAGATATTTTTGAATCTGTATGAGTTGGTAATATTTAAGGAAGTGTCTTAACAATAAGCTAACCCAGCAGCTGCATTTACAATATTATTTCTTCATTAAAATGAAAGCATTGTTTAAATGTCAATGAAGCATGAGTGCAAATAAATGCTGTTAGCATCTGGTCATATCACTGTTCAATATGTTCTTTATCAAACCCTCTAACTTACAACTGTGTTATTGTTTATCCAGAAGCAAGATAGTAGAAGATTACTTATCCCTAGATTCTGGTGGCTTCATAAATGAAGGAAATGAAGGTTGGAATGTCCATGGATTTTAAACAATTGAAGTTTAATGCTGTTTCAGATGGTGTTAGTTCCAATATAGCCTTGCCTTGTTTATAGTAGTCTTGTCGCTGAATCAATTAGAGGTTAAGGAATTTGAACATACAGTCTAAAGCTAACACATCATCTTTTAGAAGAGACATCAAACCAAGCCTTCTTGGAGTTAATGTAAAAGATCTCCTGACCATATTTGAAGAACAGGAGGGAAATTCTTCTCCATATTTTAGGCCAATATTTATCCTTTAATTAACACTGTATTAACAGGTTAGTTTGCAGGTTGTAAAATGTTTTTGCTATTTGTGACACCTAGTTACATAAAGTTCATTGCTGTACTTGCCTCCATATCAGGACTTATGTCTCAAAAATAATTCATTAGTTATCAACTTCTGAGATCTCCTCAGAGAACAATACAAGCTCTTCCTTCATGGTTTCTAAACTCTTCTGCCCTATATTGGTAGAAAAATCTAGATTGGTTCAAGCATTTAAAGACTAATTACTTGAACTTGTGTCATGTCTTGTTTTCGTGACACTCACGAGTGCAGCAGCCAATATACATGCTGTAAATTTCACACCCTGCCAGCTATGTTAAACTGTTATAAACTGTTGTGTTGGCTGCAAAAACATATCAATTTTCTTGATACAACACAGTTCATGCCTTGCAACCCAAGCTGAGTTTGGTTTGGAATAAACCTTGGGTAAAATGTAGGAGTGAGAAAAAGGTTGTAAAGAAACCTGAGAAAGAGATGAAGAAGGAGAGAGTGACACATAAATGTATGCATGGGAATCTGTCTTTGGTAAATTCTCCTTGTATTCATTTCAGCAATGATAAATATTATAGAATTCATACACTGAAGTGGGGAAGGTTTTCTAAACTATGATTAAAGGTAGATGGAAAGCTATCCTATTTGTGGAGCACGCAAGAAAGGGTATGACTCCATGCTTTTTGGAGTGGGAAGAGCTGCCTGTCCTTATCTTACTGGCTAGTATAGCGTCTTGCTCTGGGAGAGAACAAGAATGCTATATTTCCCCTCCTTTGATCGAGAACACTTATATCATCCTCTTCAGCATATGAAGGATTCTTCTTTCCTTTAAAGCTTAAATAATCCTTGGTAATTACTCGCTTACCCCTAAAATTTTGCATTAACAAAGTTTTAAAGAAGAAACAAAGGATTGATGTACAAACCCAAGAGTTGTGTCTGATTTAATGAATGCCAACACATCAATGGATAAATAAATATTGTAGACGAATTTAATCTGGAATACTGTATCACCTTAAAATTGGGAATATGACCAAGAGGACAGAAGTTCAAACTAATGAAGGATAACTTTGAAATTAATATCAGGAGGTGATTTTCCACACCAAGCAGAGTAATTCAGTCTTAAAAAGATAATATAGCTAAGATGTTGCAAAGATTGTGTTCCTTTAATGTCCCCCTTTGAATCTGTCTGTAGATATTCATCTGAAAACTTCATAATCCAGCTGGAAATGCCTTTTGATGCCAAATAAAATGGTAATTTTAATTTTAAGGGCAGTCATTCCTCGACAAGAAGCTCTGTATACAAGTGAAGAAAATAACTTGCATTCATAATATCTTTCGTAATCTTCCAATGTTGCAACATGCTTTGCATCCAGTAAATTATTCTAGTAGTCTACTCACTTTGTAAAATAGATTAGTATTTCCTTTGCAAGTCTGCCAATGAGATATTCCCTCAATATTGCACTGCAGTGTTGACCAAGAATGTGTATCAAACTCACAATATTCTAACACTTGGACAGATGTTCTGCCAGCTATGCTGAACTGAATAAAGACAACACCACCAAAATATTGCAGATGCTGGAAACCTGAAATAATAAGTAAAGCTGAAAATGCTCAGCAAGTCAGGCATCATCAATGGAAAGAAACAAAGTTAATGGCTTCAAGTCAGCATCAAAGCATCATTGACCTGAAATATTAATTTTGCTGCTCTTCACAGATGTTGCCTGAACTGCTGAGCATCTCCAACATTATCTGTTTTTAATCACTTAGTATAGTTCCAAAGCTGACAGAAAAACATTGTCCTCAACTCATTGCTTCAGCTGTATAGCTGACAATCATTGATTCCAGTAAATTCATTACAGAAGGGGTTCTGATGTTCTGCAATGTTTTCACAAATCACCATTAATTGAGTTGTTGTAGATTAATTAATTAATTTGCACACTTTGTTTTCTCTTTGGGATCATCAACTTAAATGTTAACTTATGTTGACAACGTGGAACAACTCTTTCATGCACCAATCAGAATTTGTTTCTGGCATTCTTCAAGAAGAATGTAATTTTCTTGTAGTTAGAGTATAATGCTGGTTCGGATAAGTTAGAGTAATAATAGTTATTGTAACCTCTGCAGTCTGAATACATTGAAATATAATTGTAGTGTGATCTATTTTTGAGTTAGATTTGAAATTGTGATGCATGCTTGCTTTGTTAATAAACTTTTGGCCAGATTGTCTTGAAATGTTTTCTTAAAAATCAATTTTACAATGGTAAGAATATTATAATAAGCAGAGAGAACAGAATGAACACCTTTGGACTGTTTAAGAAAGGGAATCCACCTTTTCCCCTTATGTTGTATTGACTGTGTGAATGAACTAAGACAGGGAAAACCCAGAACTGAACATGCCTGCATGAGGCTTAGAGTTGGAATCTATCCAGGGAATTGAAGCTCAAATTAAAAGTGCTATTAAAAGCTCTCTGGGTTTATTAATGCGGCACAACATACCTAACGCTGGGAGGACATTTAAAAAAAAATCTTCAAATGTTTTGATGGTAGTAGGGAAACATTATTTCATCGAGTCAGGCACTGGAGAAGCAAACAGAGGAGGGTGCAATGGGGGCAGGGTGATATAGGGCTCATGGACACATTGAAATGAAAGATTAAAAAATCAAATGACATCAGAGGACAGCCGCTGAATATTCCAGCTTTGGCCGCGATTTTCATTCCTGGGCCAGATCCACAGAGTAGGAGAATTCCCAGCTCTGTGAACCTGACCATTATAAATAACCACTCGGACTCTCTATTTTCAGTTTTGAAGGGTGGACAACCGCGGAAGAGATGAGGAAGTTGCACTTTGCATGGGTGGGCTGAGTGGAAAGCACGGCTTGGGGCTTCAACACTGTGTCCGTAACTTGAAAGAAATAAGGCTCAATGTTCGGGTTTTTTTTGCGGGATTCTTTAGGAGACTTTGTGCTGTAAACACACATCATTAATTAACTTCCCTGCTCCAGGGCATCCATTCTTCTGATTCCACCTCGAGCTAACAACAGGTCCTTCCCGGAACAAATCACCGCTCACTGGGTATCTTCCCAAAGACCAGATCTTTGGCACCTGTGCATTCCAATGCTGCCCTGCTCAGGGTCAAGGATTGAATCTGAACGTGTCGGAGCAGGGTAAGGTGGCATCGTGATTTTCCAACAGTGAGCTGAAGGTCCTGCTCGAGGGGATGGTGCAAAGGAGGGGCATCATTTTCCTAAAGGACTGACCGAGGAGGCCTTACATCCTGCAGCTTCTATAGATAGTGAGAGCTTGATGGGAATACTAGCTTTAGAAAGTTTGGGAGTGCAATATGGTGAGCACCTCACCTCAGCAACAGGCTGAGGTAGAAACCACCCAGATCGGTGGGATTTGGAGGGCTACTGATACCAGACAGGAGAGCACCCTGTGACTCTCCAGCTCCTCGGATGCTGCCTGACTGGCTGTGCTTTTCCAGCACTACAGTCTTTGATACAGGGCAACATGTTTAGATTAGATTACATTACAGTGTGGAAACAGGCCCTTCGGCCCAACAAGTCCACATTGACCCGCCGAAGCGCAACCCACCCATGCCCCTACATTTACCCCTTACTTAACACTACGGGCAATTTAGCATGGCCAATTCACCTGACCTGCACATCTTTGGACTGTGGGAGGAAACTGGAGCACCCGGAGGAAACCCACACAGACATGGGGAGAACGTGCAAACTCCACACAGTCAGTCGTCTGAGGCGGGAAATGAACCCGGGTCTCTGGCACTGTGAGGCAGTAGTGCTAACCACTATGCCACCGTGCCGCCCACGGTGTTCTGTTGATCTCCCACCATCCTACAACATACCTATTCTTTCCCAAAGGTGTTCATGGGAGTGAACTGCACAAAGACCTCTGGGGCAGGGAGTTGCAAGGCAAACAAGTGAGCTAACACGTTGTGCCAGCTGTGAATTAGGGACCTTGTGGCCTGTGTCCTGTACAGTGCATAGGTCTGTGTGTAATGTTGTTTCCTTTTAAAGAGCCTTATATTGGGTCTTTGTTAGTCTGGACAGGGTGGAGCAGGAGCAGCAGATTGTTATGTCTGATGCAATAACCCCCATAGCCCAGAAGGTGGACAAGTTCAAAAACCGATGTGATCCTCTGGCTGCCTCCCTGGGCAGGTTGATGAGTCAGGTCCATACCCTCAGAATGCTGGGCAAGTGCTCACACTTTGATCCTCAGGACAGAAAGCGATGGGATTTTGTAGAATTTGGCACTCATTGCAGGTTCTCATTCCTCACAAGGAGACAGGGCAGTGCCAGGAGGTACCCAGCCAGAGGAGAGAACACGTGCAGGTTCCTCAGAAGCCTCCTCTCACACTGGACCCTACATCTCCACCCCGCTCCCTACTTCTTACCATGCAAGTTGTAACCCATGGAAGGTTTACTTGCTTCTGACAGGAAAGCCCATTTGCATTTCTGGGCCATCCAGACACATATACCCCCAAGGCCATCCAACCAAACCTCCGGTGTAAATGGGCTCCACTGCTGAGCAGGTTGTCTCCATCCTTGGCTGTGAAATTAGCACATAAGAGAAGTGAGCAAAAGTAGAAAGAACTATTGAGGGCACTTTGGTCGCATGGGGGGACAATGAACTGTACATGAACTCTCACATTTGTATAAACCTCACTGTTTTGCCTCTACATCGGTTGTTTTCGTCTCACTATTGCCCAACATGCAACTGCGCCACAATGATAACCAGCCTCTTGGGTACATAGCGTGTAGCATGGATTGATATCTGCATTGAGAGCCTGCTGCAGCATGTGGAAGCAAGATGAAGAAAACATATACGCAACAAATGTTGATTCTCCAGCTCCTCGGATGCTGCCTGACTGGCTGTGCTTTTCCAGCACCGCAGTCTTTGGTACAGGGCAACGTGTTCTGTTGATCTCCCATCATCCTACAACATCCCCATTCTTTCTCAAAGGTGTTGGTGGGAGTGAACTGGACAGCGACTTCTGGGGCAGGGAGCTGCAAAGCAAACAGAGAGCTAACGCGTGTGCTGGCTGTGAATTAGGGACTTTGTGGTCTGTGTCCTGTACAGTGCATAGGTCTGTGTGTAATGTTATTTCCTTTTAAAGAGCCTTATATTGGTGTGTCCCTCCCTCACAGGGTGAGCCCACACTGAACCCACACTGAGTTTGATTTGCAGCTATTTTCTTTCCCATTGTGTACTTTTGACTTCCAGGACACAGAAAAGCAGCAGTGAAACATTGGCTAGTGACTTCAAACTTTCACCTCTGTTGGTGAGGCCCTGAATATCCAGATCCCTTTTTTGATAGCTCTTCCCACGAACTCCATAGGCTTTGCATTCTCCCACCCAAACTGTCTACATGAGCATGCGCCTGCCCACTCTCCCTCCAAGCCCAGCCCCTGGCATATGTTGGCTCAGTGGCATAAGGCGGCACCGTGGCTCAGTGGTTAGCTCTGCTGCCTCACAATGCCAGGGACCTTGGTTTGATTCCAGCCTTAGGTGATTGCCTATGTGGAATTTGCACGCTCTCTCTGTGTCTGTGTGGATTTCCACTGGGTGTTCCAGTTTCCTCCTTCATTGCAAAGATGTGCAGGTTAGGTGGATTGGCTGTGCTAAATTTTTTGACTGGATGAATGAGTGTCTGGTTGTATATTCCTAGTTTCAGTGCTGGGTATCTGCTGTTTGCTGTACGCATTAGTGCTGTGGACATGAATATAAGAGACATGACCAGTAAGTTCACAAATAACTCAAATTGGTGGTGGGGTAAATAGTGAGGAAAAAAGCCCGAGATGATAGGACAATACAAACAAATGGGCAGAACAGTGGCAGATGGAATTTAATCCTGAAAAGTGTGAGGTCATGCTTTTGTATAACCATATGAGGCAAGTATTACCAACTCTAGCAGCTCAAACTCTGACTTACAGAGCTTGAATAGCAATTGTCATCACTACAGTATTTCCGTGTAATTGAGAGCTTTATAGATAGGATGTTTTATAAATGTAACCACCCTGCAGCTTAAGAATATGCATGGAGAGAGAGAATGGATGCAAAAAGAAAAAGGCATATAATGCAGGTTTCCCCAAGTATATCTCACTCCCCAAACAATATTTATTTCTGGCAATTTACATGAATGGAAGAGTTGATTCATTTAGGGAATGCAGGCAGACCCCCGTCCATGGCTCCATGTTTGGTTCAGTTGTATGCCAGAGGGATAAAAACAATGACTGCAGATGCTGGAAACCAGATTCTAGATTAGAGTGGTGCTGGAAAAGCACAGCAGCTCAGGCAGCATCCGAGGACCAGCAAAATCGACGTATCGGGCATAAGTCCTTCATCAGGAATACAGGGAGTACACCAGAGGCACAAAGAATAGCAGTAGTGATCACTGCAGGAAGTGGGACAGGTTAAGAGTGAAAGTAATAAAGCATACATTATCCTGAGCTTTATAAATAGGAGCATCAAGGGAGGGGGAAAAAAAGCAATGAGGTGATGTTAAATAAACATAAAATGTTGGTTTAACTGGAATACAGTGTCTGGTTGGGGTCAGCATACCTGAGGAAGGGTATGAATTTATCAGGGTGCAGAAAAAATTAACAAGAAGGGTTTCACACATGAGGAACTTCAGTTAAGAAGCTTCAGTCATAATTTTCCTTGTAGAAGATGGGGTTAAGGGGAGTTTTCAGAGAGCTACCAAAATCACAAGAGATCAGGACAGACTAGATGGGGAGAACTCTTCTTTGTAAAATTGTTGAGAATCAAAAGGGACTGATTTAAGGCAGTTGGCAAAGGAATCAATGGTGACATGAAGGAAAATTCTATTTGTGTAGAAAATGGTCAATGTCTGGAGTCCACTGTCTGATAGTTTGGCAGAGGCAGTTTCAGTTGTTGCATTTGAAAGAGAATTGGATTGTTATCTGAGAAAGGAAGATGTCAAGGGCTTTAAAGAGAAAGCTGGGCAATAACACTCAGCTAACTAACTGCTCTTGAAGAAAGATGACACCTGCATGATGGGCAGAATGGCTTCCTTCTATGTTATAACAAGTCCATGATTCAATTCCATGGACAAGCTACAATTTAAATGTCCTGTGTCATATTGTTTTATGTTTCAGTTCAGGGCTTTAGAATTCTTGAGACAGCCACATTTTGGGCATGATCAAAAAACACTTTGCAGGACTGCTGAAACACAATTTCTCCAACATCCAGCTGACTTGTTCATATCTAATTTGGGGTGGTTTAATTGCTGTTGGTTTAATAGATAGCAGGTGAAAATATTCATCTTGTCTCAGTTGAGTGCTCACTATCTTGCTTCAATTTCCTTCCTGCCCCCTTCCTCTCCATCCCTTGGGTATTGAGATGAATTGTCGAGAACTGCCAAACTCAGCACAGATAAGGTAAAATAAAAACCTGGGCCGTGATAATTGTGTGCCATATCATGCAATTAGGTCATCTATTGTACGAGTGGAAATGTTCTCGAATGAATGTGTCTGACATTTGTATGTGATATGTAACAGCCCAATGTCTTCAACAGTGCTGTGATTAATGGCCTGTTACTGCACACAATCGCCACTGAAGCTGCTTTGTGGTCCATTACCGGTTTAATTGAGACGTCCATGATCTTATAATGAGTGTTCTGGTCAGAGCTGCAAATATTTCAAACAAAATCATTCAGTTCAATATTGTTACTCTGCTCAAGGGCAGTTTGATTATTCAGGAACATGGATCAAATATATATTTCTAATGAAGATGCTCCTACTTTTCATATTTTGGCTTTCCTAAAGAAAATGATTATTCCTGCCTGTCTCCATCACATTGTTTCTTCATCTCATTTTCTGGTGACTCAGTTTTATTGAATGCTCCCACCCTGTTTGAGAGTTGAATATCAACTTGGATAAACAGCAATTATTTAAAATGGCAGAGCTTATTATCACGGTAACTTTCCAATAACAGCATGAAGGTATAGTTGACAAGAGGATAAATCTGGAAAAGCGCAGCAGGTCAGGCAGCATCTAGGGAACAGGAGAATCGACGTTTCGGGCATTAGCCCTTCTTCAGGAATGAGAATCCGACAGACAAGCAGTGAAGATAACAATTGCCATTGGAACTGAGAGACTCCATCAAATTGATACATTGAGTCTATGTGCTGAGAGTGAAAAAGTTCTGGAATATACTGGAAGATCAAATCTGCGCAAAGTGAATTTCATTTTTAATGGCATCTGAACTATAGCCTAAGGAATCAGTTGGTCAACTTCTAATCTAATGCCTTTAATGAAGATGGAGACTGATTACTTTAGCACTGAGGCAACAGCAAGTTCCATGATCCTCTCCGACAAGTCAGTTTCCATGATAGCTTAGCAGATCTATTATAGAAAAAGAATATGATATTGACACCTGCAAGCGTTAGATGTGGCTAGGACTGTTAGTGAAGTTGGCCAAGGCACCAAAACAGACTGACTCTTGTGGGCAGTGTGGTGTCCGGCACCTGATGTGGCATTATCTGATGTTTCAAGGCTACTGCAAGGCATGCAGCTTGAAAGGGCATTGGATTTATCAGTACAGGAAATCCTTTGATGACACTATGATCAGTAGTTGCTGTAAGCTATAATCAAATGAAAGGTGTGTGCAAACAGTTAGAAGGAGTCAAAAGAAGTGCAAACACATCCGTGAGGTTGGTACTACAACAGACTTGCCGGAATATGCTGAGAAAAAAGCTCTTCAAAGGTGAAAGCAAGCAGACTTTATACATTGCAAATGTGGCATAATGTGTGGATGTGATCACAGTTAGAGACTTTACTACATTCAGCATATGTCTGAACAAGAAGGCCAAACACATGCTCAAATTCAAGAACATTGGAGTTAGTGCCAACATCCTGCTATTAGGAATTTTATAAAGCGTGTATTTTGACTCAGAAAACAGTACAGTATCTGACAGCAGGTTTAACAGCTTACAGTGGCTTACCAATCCATTGTATTAGTACACTGACATTGAGGCTAGTCTGCACGCTCATTGCAAGTTCTCTGTTTCGTGGATACTAATGGTAGAAGAATTACCAGTGTGTAAGAAGCTCAAAGAAATTAACAATACACCATTGATAGAAGAAAATATTAAAAAAAGACTGTGTGTATTGAGTCAGGCATTGCGGTGAGTAATTGTTGTACATCAGCTTTATGCAATACGGAAGACTCTAGACAAGCTAAGGTCCATTTGGCTCTGCAGAGACGAGATAGGTATCTTAAGGGGAGTAAAATTGAAAGGATATATTATCACAATTGTATCAGGCTGATAGGGCAAAGGCAGGGATGTTGTGAGCATTGAAGTAGGCACAAAGTGAATGTACACCAAGAGAGCAGGCATGGAGTTCTGAGATGCTCCCTGATCCAGTCCGTGAGCTGTGTGCTTCCCCTTCCACATACTGTCTCCGCTCAGCTGCATTCCAATGAAAGGAGCAAGTGCAACAATGAAGTGTAAAGCTGCATTGTATGTGGATTGGAGACTTGACATGAGGATGCATTGAGAATGGTTGATTTATGATGCCAATGAACGTGGATGGGAGGCCCAGTTAGGCACTGTCCATGGAGTGTGCATTGAGATACTGGTGACTGCTGTTCATGATGGAGGGGTAGAAGATCAAGGGGTGAGCTGAAGTCACCAATTATTGCTTTGACTTTCATCTCAAATTGCTATCATCTAATTTCTATCTGGTGGGTGGGAGAATGGGAGACTGGATATAACAGAGATGAGATTAACTGAGAATGAGATGTTAATTCATGCTCCTAGGCCACTTGCTACTTGCTAGTGACGTTCTCGTGTCACCGTTCAACATTTGGTTGGATAATTTTTTGATGTGGAGAATCTGATTGCTACTGATCCCAATCAATTTTTTTCCCATGTCCGTCCATGTGTGTCTGTCCGTGTGTTGTGTATACCTGTGTGTAATAAAAGTGAGTTACCCGAAAGTATTTGTTCCCATTGGCATTAGGTCTCATGGCGAACACCATCAGGAGGATGTGACATTTTCAATTATTCCATACTGGAAAAATACTTCCTCCAGGAATGACACAAACCATAAAATATCAACATGTCAGTCATTGCAAACATTGCATTGGTGGTTTGGACATTATTTATTTTGTGTTTTGATCTGAGTGAAAGCAATTTTTAGTTTTGTTTGGTTGGGAACAGAAGCGGGAGCAGAGCCTGAAGAGGAATGCGGTTTATTTACCATCAATTGGTTAGCCTGCAAAATGCTCAGGGGAAAATTGTTACAATGGAGAAATCTGTGGGAAGTTGGGCATACATTATAAACAAATAAAAAACATTGTAATGTAGAACAATGAGAGGGAAATCCACGTTAAGAAAATGTGAGAGAAAGGAAGACATGAGCAGAACACGGCAAGTACAGCAGACTGATAAAGATGGCAAGTTGAGACTCAGGTTTATTTTCCAGATCATTTTTTCTGACACCTCAACACCACTTGGCACCTGTTCCTTTCATTCTACTTTCAGACACAATCATGCCATCAGAATATTTTTTGCTCTGACCTTCTCTTGTTTCTTTCCCACACAGCAAGTTGCTTCTTTACCCCTGCACCTAAATTGTATGAAGATCCTAGATGCTCTTTTTGTGAGAGAACTCATGTATCACTTCCAATTTAATGTGCCTTTTATCCCTCTGGATTAGAAAACCATATGCTGTTTGCATGTCATTTCACAACCATCTCTATTCTGTGGGCAGATCTTACTTTGGGGCAACTTGTCACTTTCATCCCCAAGGCGTTCAATCGTATTGAAGCATTCCCCCCCCTACAATTTCAACTTTTTTTTACGTCTTGATCTCTTCCACTGTTCCAACTTGGATTGGGGCAGGAATGGCACTTTTCAGTTTTGCTAACGGTTACGTTGTAGGAACATAGCTGATTTTTAAAAAAAAACACTTGCTCAAATATATGTACGCACTTCCAGTTATCTTGACCCTGAAGGTGGATGGAGATAATGTTTTTTGGCAGTTAGTCCATAAACAAAATGTTCAAAAATCAATGGATGGATTTCAAAGAAACTTGGTAGACTTCTTGGTATGCCAAAAAGAAGTGATTAGATTTTGCAAAGTTATGGATCCAGTTTTGAATACTTAAATTTATTAAAAGATCCATTGATATTGGGAGATATGGTAAATTAACTTTCGGGAACTTAGTTAATTGTTTTAGAATGTTAAAGGCTGTCTCAGTTGCTTCGCTACAATTTATAACAGTTGTCAAAATGTGAACAGAGTTTCCACAACAGGTTGGTGGATGTGGATTGGGCTGAAGCATCGTAAAATAAGATAGATAACCCTTATTCTGCACCTTAAATTGGGGGAAACATATACCAACCATGAAGAGAACAGCCTATGAGGAGAGCTGCATACTTCTAATAATGTTGAATTGATTCAGAGTGACGGACGTATATACTCCAAGGAGTGCATTCTTCACTTTTCTAATGTTTGTTGCACTGACTTATCGTTTACATAATTATTCTTAAACCTCCAACAGATTTTTGTAAATTAATTTCTGGATCAGAAGCATAATTCTTCATTCACTAACATGCAAAGAGCAGAGTTTGAACATTGCATCTTCTGATGCAGAAGGCAAGCAATATTTGCATTTGTATGGTGCTTTTCATGATGACCATCTTACAGCTAATGAAATACTTTTATAGTGAGTCACTTTATATCGAAAATACGGCAGAGAGTTTGTACAAACTAAGTTCCCTCAAGTAGCAACGATGAACTGATAACCTCTTTCTGCACTGTTGTTGAGGGATACATTTTAGCCTGGACATATGCACTTCTTGCCATACTGCCACAGGGATATTTTACCTCCACCTAAGCAGGAGGTTGGGACCTGTTTAGCAGCTCCTGAGCAAGATGCCACCTCCAACAGTGAAACACACTATCCATACTGTAGTGGTGTCAGCATAGGCTTTTGTCTCAAGCTTTGGATTAGTAATTCAGTCAAGTAACTTCTAGTCTTGAAGGTAAGAGTGCTACCAATTGAACCACAATTGACTACTAAAATTCAACTTTAGCATTTTACCTAAGCTCAACTAATCGGACCTGCAGCTTCCTGTCTGTTGTAGCTCAATTATGCATTACATAACTTTGAAAGTAAGTTATATATTTTATATATTTTACTTCGGAAGTTCTGGTTGGTCTTTAATTTTCCCAATGCACTTGTTTCATTGTGCTTTAGAAATCTACTCGAGGGCATGATCTTTGTTGACACTCCAGTGAAGCACTGATGGTGTGTTGCACTGTCAGATAAGATGTAAAATCGGTGCCCTGACTGATCAATTGTAATATATCTCATGGCATTATTTTTCAACACAGTTTGGAATGGTTTGCTTGTCTTGAAAGCTGCTAAGTAAATGCAGGTGCTTTAACTGGATTTGAAGAGAGTTTCTAGCACAATCCTAAGGCATGCTGACAGACTGCTGCTGTTGGCTTCGTTTTTCACTCTGTCATTCTGAAATGCACTTTACACTTAAGAATATGACCCAGTTTCCTTTCAAGAAAAGCTTTTATTTGGTTATTCTAAGGACTCCAATTTCTGCTATGCTCCAGTTATGCACATATTGGCTGCTTGGTCAAGAGCACATACGTGTGTGACTGTAAATAACGTATATTATAATGTCCAATTGTTCCATGTCTGATTATGTGAGTTTGTTTACTATTGTTGTTCACTGTGCTTGATTAGTTAAGGAGGAGCGGACGAGTACACAAACTGGAGAATTTGCTAGAAATAAAGTTGTTGTGCAATCCAGGTATAGTTGTGGATGGCAAGAAGGCACGTCTTATACATTGCCTCAGAGCGTAGGGTTTGCAAATATTACAGCATTTCAGAGAACATGTATACGTTTTGTAGAAGAGTAAGTGCTCTCGAAAAATAATTCAAGTCAAAGAAAAATGAGATTGAATAATATACATTCTGCCAGAGATGCTTGAGAAAAAGATGTGAGGTTCTAAAACAATATGTGGCATCATTGCAGCAACTGGCTTTTACAAATAAATTTGGCACATTAACCAATTAGACTCTAGTTTAGAGTGGTGCTGGAAAAGCACAGCAGGTCAGGCAGCATCCGAGGAGCAGGAAAATTGATGTTTCGGGCAAAAGCACTTCATTCTTGATGAAGGGCTTTTGCCCAAAACGTCGATTTTCTTGCTCCTCAGATGCTGCCTGACCTGCTGTGCTTTTCCAGCACCACTCTAATCTAGACTCTGATTTCCAGCATCTGCAGTCCTCATTTTTGCCACATTAAGCAATTAACTCATTCATAGCCAATAATTTGAAAATTCAATTCCAGGAATTAGGGAATAAGAGTTCATCATAGAAGATGACAAATTAACCTTTGAAAAAGTGATGTCCTTGCAGACTAACCAAACCTGCCATGTTTGATTTGAAGAGGTTGAACAGAAATGCACCCACAGACTCAGATTGCTGATTCAGTTGACTGAACCAGCTCAAGTGCAAAGGCTACAGTAAAAGGTATGGTGGCAGTCTCATCAACACGTCCACTTGGTCACATACCTTAAAAAACCGTGCCCAGATTGTGAAAGTTTTCATTGGTTCAGATGCAGCATCTAGCTTGAGGGAATAGGTGCAACTCATACATAAACTGGAATGATATTTCATAAGCTGGGATTCAAACTTGAATGCCCCACTAAAGTATGTATTAACATGCTTGATAACAGAACCTATGTGCAACAGTATCTTTCCTTATTGCCTGGAATTCAGAGCTGAAAATGTAATGTCATAGTCTTTCTATCAACACACCATCCACTAACGCAAACTTTGAGACAGTTGGCTTTGGCAATCTGTGTCAAGGTATCGTAGGATCTGCAAAGACTTGAATCAGATGATATTGTTGAGTGAATTGACTTAAGAGCGGATATTGAACCCATTCGCTGTATGACATAGAAATGGTGAATTAGACAATGCATTACTCTTTTGAGGTGGTCAATGAATCTGACACTTTAGACATGTATCTGCCTTCTACAATCTAAGTGCTATTAATATCATCTCAGACTCCATAGCCTTTATGAATGTTGACCTGATGTACCTCACTTCACGTATCACTAGCAGAGTAAAACTGAAATCATAAAGATTTGTTTTAATATGACACAATGCTCTTTTCTTTATATTCAGCACCAAGCTCAAAAATAAATAATATTTCTACAGTCGTATTAGATACTGAGGAAAACTTGTGCCAATGTTATCTATGTTGTTAGTCATGTCATATGTCCGTGAAATTTATTGGAGGACACTTCAGTTCTAGAAAGCAGAATAAAATATGGACCTTTAACTTCACAAAATGGATTTCATAAAATCAGGTGACTTCTTTCATGGTTTCTCTACAGCAGAGACATATCTAAATATATCTCCAAGAAGTTAGTAAAAGCAAATACCCTTCACATGGAATGGGACGGTGACTCAGTGGTTAGCCGTGCCATCTCACAGTACCAGGGACCCTCAGGCAACTGTCAGTGTGGAGTGGGCATATGCTCTCCGCGTCTGCATGGGTTTCTGTCAGGTGCTCCAGTCTTCTCCCACAGTCTAAGGATGTGCAGGTTAGGTACATTGGCCTTGCTAAATTGCCCGTAGTACCCAGGGATACGCAGGCTAAGTGGATTAACCATGCTGTGTTACAGAGAAAGGTAGGAGAGTGCATTTGGTTGGGATGCTCTTCAGAGGGATGGTGTGGACATGATGAGCTGGGTAGCCTGATTCCACACTGTAGTGATTCAATGATCTATGTACTGATCGCTTATTTCTCACCATTTCAATGGAAGACAGCAGAAATGATGATGGATGCCAAACTTGCCATGCCATGAAAATAGAATTACAAATTATGCCATCAGAAAGATAATCAGAACTGGAATGTTGGTTGAATATCAAATATTCCCTATGGTATTTCAATTATATTGGCTACAACCCATAGTGTGGACAATCAAATATGTCAGTACTGTTTTTACATGGCTGTAGAGAGGGTGAGACCATTCACTTATTATGTGGTTTCTAAGGTTACAAACCAAAAGAAGGAAATGCTGGAAAATCTCAGCAGGTCTGGCAGCATCTGTAAGGAGAGAAAAGAGTTGACTTTTCGAGTCTAACTGACCCTTTGTCAAAGCTAGGTCTTCTTATCTAAGATTACAAAGTGATCTTGATCAAATGGGTCAATGGGCTGAAAAATGGCTGATGGGAGGTCAATCTGGTTAAATGCGAGAAATTGCATTTTGGTATAACAAAGAAGGGTAGGGCTTATACAATTAATGGTAGGGCCTTAGGTAGTGTTGTAGAATAGAGGGATGTAGGGGTTCAGGTACATAATTCTTTGAGGTTCTTGTCACATATAGACAGGGTGATTAAAAGGCATTCAGCACGATTGCCTTCATTGTTCAGTCCTTTGAATATAGGAGTTGGGAAGTCATGTTGAGGTTGTACAGGACTATAGTGAGGCCTCTTCTGGAGTACTGTGTGCAGTTCTAGTTGCTCATAAATAGGAAGGAAATTATTAAGCTGGAGAGGGTTCAGAAGAGATTTACCAGGATTTGCTGGGTATTAAAGGTTTGAGTTATAAAGAAAGGCTAGATATGCTGGAACGTTTTTCACTAGAACATCGG
This sequence comes from Chiloscyllium plagiosum, assembly GCF_004010195.1. Classification (NCBI taxonomy): domain Eukaryota; kingdom Metazoa; phylum Chordata; class Chondrichthyes; order Orectolobiformes; family Hemiscylliidae; genus Chiloscyllium; species Chiloscyllium plagiosum. The sequence goes on from NC_057738.1 coordinate 25,395,266, forward strand.
AGGTTGACAGGTGACCTGATAGAAGTTTATAAAATAATGAGAAGTATAAATAGAGTTAATGGTAGTCGTCTTTTTCCTAGGATGGGGGATTTCAAGACTAGGGAGCACATTTTTAAGTTGAGAAGAGAGAGATTTAAAAAAGACATGAGTGGCAAATCTTTACACAGAGGATGGTTCACGTGTGGAATGACCTTCCTGAGGAAGTGGTGGATGAGGTACAGTTACAATGTTTAAAAGAAATTTGGATAAGTACATGAATAGGAACAGTGTGGAGAGATTTCCGCCAGAAGCAGGCAGGTGGGACTAGTTTAGTTTATAGAACACAGAACATAGAACAATACAGCGCAGAACAGGCCCTTCGGCCCTCGATGTTGCGCTGACCTGTGAACTAATCTAAGCCCATCCTCCTATACTATCCCATCATCATCCATATGCTTATCCAAGGACTGTTTAAATGCCCCTAATGTGGCTGAGTTAACTACATTGGCAGGCAGGGCATTCCTTTTTTTTTATAGATATTTTTATTAGAAATTTAACATTTTTACAAGTTTACAAAAATAAACAAAACTCTCAGATATAAACATTGATATACAATTAGCTCAAATATACAATAGCCAAGATTTGACAACAAAAAAAAAACAAAACAAAACAAAACAACAACAACAAAAAAAACCCAAAAAAAAAACAACAAAAAAAAACAAACAGACAAAACTC
>NC_057738.1:25400649-25414318 GCF_004010195.1 Chiloscyllium plagiosum
TTGTTTAAATGTAATATTACACAACTAATTGAGTTACTAAACTATTATAAATGATTTATAAATTATTTGGTGAGCTTGGTAGGGGGTAGGTGACCCACTGTGCCCAAGTCTTGGGAGGAGCACTATAGACTCAGTCTTACTGGGTCGCCGCCATCTTGGATCCCCCAGGCAGGGCATTCCTACCACTCTCTGAATAAAGAATCTGCCTCTAACATCTGTCTTAAATCTATCACCCCTCAATTTGCAGCTATGCCCCCTCATCCAAACCAGCATCATCATCCTAGGAAAAAAACTCTCACTGTCCACTCTATCTAATCCTCTGATCGTCTTGTATGTCTCTATTAAATCCCTTCTTAGCCTTCTTCTCTCCAATGAGAACAGCCCCAAGTCCAGCCTTTCCTCATAAGACCTTCTGTCGGACCAGGCAACATCCTGGTAAATCTCCTCTGCACCTTTTCCAATGCTTCCACAACTTTCCTGTAATGGGGCGACCAGAACTGTACACAATATTCCGAGTGAGGATTTTGTACAGTTGCAGCATGACATCACAGCTCCAGAACTCAATCCCTCTGCCAATAAAACCTAACACACCGTATGCTGTCTTAAATCACTATCAACCTGGGTGGCACCTTTCAGGGATCTATTTACATGGACACCAAGATCCCTCTGAACAGATTATGTTTGGCATGGACTGGTTGGATTGAAGGGTCTGTTTCCATGCTTATGACTCTATGAATCTGTGACTCTATTAAGTTCAATCTCTGTTATGTCTGCAACACCAATCTGCTTTGTCTCCAGTTATTTGAGAAAGAATCCTTTGGGCCTTCAAAGCTTCAACAACCATCTTAAGGGATATGTAAACAAGTAACTTAAAGGCATGTTATGTCTTTAGAAATAACAGCCTGGAATTTCTGTTGGCTGGACCATCATTATTCCAGTGTAGATGGGAGGTGTACATGGGACCCTACAGAATCCCAATCATCGTACTCTAAAGGAATTGCCTGGGAAAGTGAAGATTCTGCTGAACAAATCGTCCATGTGTGAACCTCTCAAAGTATCCAATTAAATTTGGAGGATTAGCATGAAATTCAATCAATAGTCACCCATGAAGTGCTGGACTGTTAAATACATCATCAAACTCCCAATAACTATCCAATTGATCCCATACTTACCTCATACACCCCCCAAATACGCCTGTCCCAGACCAATTACGCCACCTAGACACCAACTAGGTGCAACATTCCTCTCAGTACCCAATCTTAGATTAGATTACTTACAGTGTGGAAGCAGGCCCTTCAGCCCAACAAATCCACACCGACCTATCGAAGCGCAACCCACCCAGACCCATTCCCCTACATTTACCCCTTTACCTAACACTACGGGCAATTTTAGCATGGCCAATTCACCTAACCTGCACATTTTTGGATTGTGGGAGGAAACCCGAGCACCCGAAGGAAACCCACACAGACACGGGGAGAATGTGCAAACTCCACACAGTCAGTCGCCTGAGGTGGGAATTGAACCTGTGAGGCAGCAGTGCGAACCACTGTGCCACCATGCCGCCCACTAATCTCTGCTCAGAACTTGACACTGCTTCCCTAGTCTGAACCAAAGTTGGCTTCACACCCACGATTTGACCCCATCCAACCCCCGCCTTTCAGCCATTCCAGTTCACTCCTTCCTCTAATCTCTCTTTTCCTGCCTCAGATCTCATTTTACATCCCCATCCCTGGAACCCATTTTCCTTTCCCTTAATTTGCCTCTGATCCCCCTTAACTCAAAATCCATCCATGGTCTGACTCCATCTGATCTAATTTCTCCCAGATGTACCTTAAGCTCTTACCTGGCCACCATACATTCTGGCAGCCTACCCCTGGCACACCAGATGCTACCCTCCCATCATCTTAACCTCTCTCTTATCTTTATGTACTTGGACTTTGGCAGTTGCTGTCAAATGTTATCAGTGATTCTTGTTCTTTAGAACATAAGAACTAGGAGCAGGAGAAGGCCATCAGCAGTAGTAACTCCCCTAATGGATTTTCTACCCATTGGTCAATGTCAACCATGGTTTGCATTTCTATGATGTCTTGACATAGTGAGATATTGCAAAATACTTCATAGAAGCATCATAGAAACCAAGCAAGTGATATCGGATCATGTGATTGAAAGCTTAGCCAAGGGCCTAAGTGTTAAAGAGAATCTTGATATCCACCATTAAGTTTTATCACATTTCACTACTGCTTTGAGCTTACCATTGAGATTTTGTTTGTTTCACAATATTGGTGAGTGTCTTTGGAAGTTATGGCACAATGTATTGTATGTATTAAGTTGAAATTCTCCAGTCTATTTGGAGTATTACTATCCCTGAAATCCTGTTCTTGAGGAACTTAAAATGATCTTAGATAAAAGACTCTCATTTATACTGAACTTTTCATTTCTATTGGGCATTTAAAAGCTCTTTACATTTCAGAATTGGCTATAAAACTGCAGCAATGTTGGAAATATGGGATGTTGCTGAATTCTTTGAACTCTGTCCCTGAGTGAGAACAAATGCCCTAAATGTCAACATAAATGCAGAAGGAATGAATGAATTTGTGTTGAAACCTGCTTTGGATTTGTAGTTCAGAATAGAGGCAGATGAGTATGGATTGGTGCTGTCTAAGTAGAATGATGTCCTAAATGCATCTGTTGCAAAAGGACAATGTGACTGCATTCAAATGCCTGTCAGATGTCTGTAGTGCTAATAGAATAGAAATGTTTATATTGTTGAATATATGGTAGGCTAAGTAAACAAGGAAAGCCAATAGTTTTATTTTGACTTCGGTTTAGACAGATGCAAGATTTTAATTTGAAAGAGGAAAGATATTCTTTTGGCAAGTTCTATTTAGGAGGGCTCATCACTGTAGCGGCAATATTTTTATAACATGAAGTTTGCAAACCAAGAGAATTTGGGATAGAAGCTAAAGTTGCTAGAACTGAAGAGGTTTGGGCTATTAGAATTGTAAAGAAGTTCGGGCCATCAGATTTGGAACTGAATTGAAAAAAATGTCTCTACAAATTAAGATAAAGGAACTGGAAAGCATTAGTTAGGTATGGGGTGGCACGGTGGTTAGCACTGCTGCCTCACAGCACCAGGGACCCGGGTTTGATTCCAGCCTGGGGCGACTGTCTGTGTGGAGTTTGTACATTCTCCCTGTGCCTGCGTGGGTTTCCTCTGGGTGCTCCAGCTTCCTCCCACAGTCCAAAGATGTGCAGGTTAGGTGAATGGGCCATGCTAAATTGCCCATATGTTAGGTGCATTAGTCAGAGGGAAATGGGTCTGGGTGGGTTACTCTTTTGGCGGGTCAGTGTGGACTTGTTGGGCTGAAGGACCTGTTTCCACACTGTAGAAAATCTAATCTAAAGATTTAAAAGTTGACATAAGATTGACATTTCTCAGGTTCTGAATGGATGGTATTGCGGAATAGGTTTAAACTTTGTTCAATGTCTGGGTTAAGATCTAACTTTATTTTATCCATATTGTTCAGTTTGTTTTATTTTCTCTCACATAATAAACTTATTTTTTTTTGATAAAGAACATCTGCAGCCTCATGTGAACACATTTCAGTGGTGAATAACTATGTTTATTAATGATAACAAATTAAACCTTGAATCTATTAAGCCAGCTTTCGTTCTGAGATCTGACCAGTAGTACCATCAACTAGCATCATAACAAGTTAGTGAAAATGAGAAAGTAGCCCCAAAATCAAAAAAAGTAGACTCTGTAAATCAAAAATTAGTCTCCTTCCAAGTTCTCAAAGGAAAAAAAAATCTGCTCAGCATTGAATACTTTACATCCACTGAACATGCTTCAGTTAACATCTCACCTGAAAGAGAATTTTTTTTTCATGATCATGCAGACAGTTAGAAACATATCTCTCCAGGTCAGAAAATTGAAAGTTAAAACTCTGCTTCGATACTTATAACCTCACACAGGGAGGGGCATCACATATCTTGAAGATGCAGTGGCTTAGTGATTAGCACTGTTGCCTTACAGCCCCAGGGACCTGGGTTCAATTCCAGCCTTGGGCAACTGTCTGTGTGGAGGTTGCACATTCTCACTCTGTCTGTGCAGATTTCCTCCAACAGTCTAAAGGTGTTAGGTGGATTGGGAAATGCAGAGATAAGGTAGTGGGGTGAGTCTGGGATGAGATAGTGTTTGAAGTGTGGCTGTGGACTTGTTGGCCTGTTCCCACACTGGAGGGATTCTATGATCTTTGTGAGTAGCTGAAGTAAATCTTGTTGACAATACTACAGGCATGGAGTGGTAAAGAAAATGAATATTTGGACAAATGAAGAAGTGGATTGATGGGCATTGAATTTATTTCTATCTTAATAATGTTTCAAATAGTTAGACAGTAGGGTAATCCTTTAGATTAGACCAGGTTTACTGCACAAAATAATAGGGCTCTAACCATTGCTTTTTAATGGTCCCACTTCGGATGAATACAAGGGACAATATATTACTATGTGGATTTATTGCATATTTGTAAAAGAATACTTCCTTAAGGCACATAGCCTTAAATTTTATGAAGGCAAGAAATTACTATTGCAATTATATTCTTGGTGAGTCTTGATGTATTTCAACTTATGATCAAAAATATAGTTTTATAATGGAGAGCACGGTTTTATAATGGAGGGTACTGTTTTATTATCTTTACTTGGGTGATGATTGGTTTCTTTAAGTTGTCATATCCTGATTCTCTCCCTAATAGGTGCCGATAGTATTGAAAAAGAAATTTTTGCTCTTAATCTTCACTTCTGACTCCAGTGAAGTGATATGCAGCACTAACCATAGAATCATAGAATTATGGAACAGTTTAAGCACAGAAGAAGGCCATTGAGCCCACTGTGTCTGTGTGACTCTCTTTTTTTAAATTGGTCAATTTTCCTCCAAGCTAGCAATTTTGACTTGGTGGTAAATTTTTTGCCTGTCAGCCAGAAGGTTGTGGGATTAATTCCAACACAAGAGACTTCAATGCAATATTTGTCAATGTACTGAAGGAGTGCCAATTTGTCAGTGATGCTGTTTTATGAATGGACTGATAAACAAAAGCCCTCTGCAGAAACCCCATGGCATTATGTCAAGCACAGCAGGGAGTCCTCTTTTCATCTTGGCTGAAATGCATCCTTCATCCAACAAAAACAAAATTGGTCTGGGAAAAAAAAAGAAAAATGACTGGGGAACAAGGTGTTTGGTATGCTTTTGTTTAGATCAGATTCCCTACAGTGTGGAAACAGGCCCTTTGGCCCAACAAGTCCACACCGAACGTCTGAAGAGTAACACACCCAAACCCCTTTTTCCCTTTGACTAATGCATCTAACTCTACAGGCAATTTAGCATGACCAATTCATCTAAGCTGCACATCCTGCACTGCGGAAGGAAACCAGAGCACCTGGAGAAAACCCACACAGACACAGGGAGAATGTGCAAACTCTACACAGACAGTTGCCCAAGGTTGGAATTGAACCTGGGATCCTGGTGCTGTGAGGCAGCAATGCTAACCATTGAGCCACCATGCCACCCCTTTATTGGTCAGAGCAATGAGTATAGGAGTTGGGAGGTCATGTTGCAGCTGTACAGGATATTGGTTAGGCCACTTTTGGAATATTGCACGCAATTCTGGTCTCCTTCCTATCGGAAGGATATTGAAAGGGTTCAGAAAAGATTTACAAAGATGTTGCCAGGGTTGGACGATTTGAGCTATAGGGAGAAGCTGAATTCACTGGCGCTGTTTTCCCTGGAACGTCGGAGGCTGAGGGATCTTATACAGGTTTATAAAATCAGGAGGGGCAGGATAGGATAAATAGACAAGGTCTTTTCCCTGGGGTGGGGGAGTCCAGAACTAAAGGGCATAGGTTCAAGGTGAGAGGGGAAGGATATAAAATGGACCTAAGGGGCAATGTTTTCACGCAGAGTGGTACATGTATGGAATAAGCTGCCAAAGGAAGTGGTAGAGGCTAGTACAATTACAGCATTTAAAAGGCATCTGAATAGTTATATGAATGGGAAGGGTTTGGAGGATATGGGCCGGGTGCTGGTAAGTGAGACTAGTTTGGGTTGGGATGTCTTGACAGCATGGACGAGTTGGACCAAAGGGTCTGTTTCCATGCTGTACATCTTGATGAATCGATTGATCACTACAACTGTTTAATTGATTATTTATCTCATTACAGCTGAACATTACAGTTTGTGACTTGGCTGCTATATTTTGCCAGATTACAGTAGTGAACACTTTAAGAATGCTTCACTGGGTCTGAATTGCTATTAGCTGACTGGAGTCATGAAAATTGATAGGGGATTGCAAGTTTCCCCTTTTCGCTTCAAACATATTTTGTTTATAAGTCATCCTGGCTTGATACGTTTCCAAGTCAGGATGGTGAGTGGCTTGGAGTGAAATATACAAGTGATGGTGTTCCCATGTATCTGCTTCCCTTGTCCTTCCAAATGGCCATGGGGTTGAAGGGTACTGTTTAAGGAGCTTAGTGAATTTCTATAGTGCACCTTGTAGGTAGTACCTACTGGTTCCACTGAACTACTGCAGTAGAGTGATTGAATGTTTCTTTATGGATGTGGTGCCTATCAAGTGAACATTTTTTGTCCTGGATGGTGTCAAGTTTCTTGAATGTTGTTGGAACTACATTCATCCAGGCAAGTGGAGAGTGTTCCATTACACTCCTGACTTGTGCCTTGTAGATGGTGAACAGGCTTTGGGGAGCCAGGTGATAGATTACTTGCTGCAGAATTTGTAGCCACTGTATTTGTATGGCTCATCAATTTCAGGTTTTGGTCAATAGGAAAGGAACAGGCCCTTCGGCCCTCCAAGCCTGTGTGAAGTAAAGTAAAAATCAAACCTTCTGCCCTTATTCGGTCCGCATCCCTCTATTTCCTCCCTATTCATGTAACCATCCAGATGCCTCTTGAATGTCACCAATGTGCCTGCTTCCACCACCTCTTCTGGCAGTGTGTTCCAGACTCCTACCACTCCCTGCATGAAAAACTTCCCTCGCACATCTCCCTTAAACTTCAACCCTGGGGAAAAAGCTTCTGACTATCCAGCCTATCTATGCCTCTCATAATTTTGTAGACCTCTATCAGATCACCTCTCAGCCGCCATCTTTCCAGTGAAAACAATCCTACTCTTTTAAACCTTTCCTCATAGTCAATGCCTTCGAGACCAGACAACATCCTGGTGAACCTTCTCTGTATTCTCGCCAAAGTTTCCATGTCCTTCTGGTAGTGTGGTGACCAAAACTGCACACAATACTCCAAATGTGGCCTAGCAAGGGTTTTACATAACTGCAACATAGTTTGCCAACTCTTATACTCCATGCTCTGGCTGATGAAGACAAGCATGCCATATGCCTTCTTAATCACCTTGCCCACCTGTGATGCCACTTTTAGGGAACTTTGGATTTGCAAACCCAAATTTTTCTGTGTGAAAATGTTCCTAAGCGTTCTGCCATTTATACTAGAATTCACACCTAAATTTGATCCTCCAAAATACATCACCTCACATTTGTCTGGATTAAACTCCATCCATAAGTTTTAAGGAGTGCCTTTAAAATTAGGACGGAATGGGTTAGAATTAGAAGTTGAGGGAGTAATTCAGAACCTGTAGTGTCTAGGTAAATGAGGACTGAGCCACCAGTGCTAAGATGAATGCAAAACAGACCAGAATTGCAGCATGTAGCAACATTGCAGATTGCAGGTCTGGAGAGGGTAACACTGATAAGAAGGAATGAGGACATAGAAAGATTTGAAAACAAAGGTAAAACTTAGCATAAGTTGCTGAAACCAGCTAAGGTCTGTGAATATTTGATTATGGGAGAACAAGATTTGGGATATGTTACCATTCAAGTTGTCAAGTTTTAGATGAGCTGAAGTTGAAACAGCGAAGGAGGGGAAACCTGGTAATTGAGCATTAATGTATTTAATTAAAAGTTGTACTTATTATGCTTATATTCAGTTGCATATTGGCTGGTTAAACAGACAATCCCAATGTCTTTCTTGTCAAATATAATGACCTGGTTTTTAAATCTAATTCATTTTCCAAAGACTATAGTAGTTTAAATCAGTTGACTTGTACACTGTACAGATATTTTTGAACTAATTGGATTATAAAAACAGACAATGCTTGAAGATCACTGTCAGCTTTTATAAAAATTGAGCTCAGTTATGATTACTTGTAAAATATAACCTTTGGTCTAATGGTATACAGTGCACCATAAAAAGCTGACTTTTTTTTAATGTTGCTCTCTCCCTCCTTATCAATGCTGCCTGAGCATTGCCTTTCATTCAAGAAATGCTGGTTGACGTATTTTTCCTCCTGTGTTTCTGTTGAAATGGAAGCACATATCATTCTTGTGTTCCACAAACTTTGAAACACCACTTTGCTTCATTCAGTCATTCATCCCATACCAATCATTAGATTTTTAAGTTTATTCTTTGACGAGCCACTTCATCTTGACCTCACTATTTTTTATTTACAGTATATATTTTCAGGATTATACTACAGACATGAGGGTGGTGGCAAAGCTGATCTTTGCACACTTTTACAAGCATTCATTTGTAAATGATGCAAATCACAAACATGGACCTTGGCAGCCAACAATCACAGTTTCACTGCAGTCCCTTTTAATTTGGATCCCCAGACACAGTCCATCAGCTGCATACAATTAAGCACCATAAATATACAGTTAATGAATTGTAAATCTGCAATGTGAATCTTTGACTTTATTTCTCATGTTTACTTTAAAGTCTTGTTCAAGGCATTATAAACGTTGTAATGTTGATAGATCAGGAAGAGCACTTAAGGTCCCAATGTCTAGATATGCACTCCCTGTCAGGAATTAATACATAAAGTCATGCTCCATTTTGGTGGCTGTGAGTCATTTATACATCTCAGCCCTTCTACATGGGAGTTGGAGATGGCACCAAGGTATCTCAGTGTGCTGTTCATTGGAGCATCCAGGAGATTGAGGGAATCACCTACTCCAGAATGAGGCAGTACATAGTTTCAGAAAGGACAAACAGAATGAAAGAACATGTAACTTCACCATGATAACAGACTCCTGATTTGATTGGTTTTACAATACACTTGCGACAACATATTGCGAGTAGTCCTGTCTCCCTTTTATGCAGGTCAGAGAATTAAAATTGCATTAGACTGAGGCTGAGCTGAAATTGAGTTTACTGTGAATTCCAGGAATATTGTTGGCCACTTACATACAGTGATGTTTGTCATGTTTCAATGCTGAGCTCAGTGGTACTTTAATAAAGTCTTGGGCACTGGTAATGCTGAGTGGAACCTCTCTTTGAGGATGAGTTCTGACCAAATTAGCACATGATTTGTTGCAGATCACATTTGTCCTCAACCAGAAAACAAATAATATCAATCCTATGAAAAGATTTGAGATCTTACAGGTCAAACCAATATTTTCCTGCAAATAAAATGACACAGCCCACTGTAAGTTGAAGGAGGGAAGTGCAGCACTCCCAGTTGAAAGTGGCATGAGTCAACCATGTATTGAATTGGAGAAGTATATCATTGATGTCCCCGTCAGGGAAGCTAGGTCTTGATTCAATAAATGGTGCAGGCACTGGAATTCAGATATTGTACATCTTTATTTCTTAATCTTAGTGTGATGTTAAAGAGCAATTGAACTTCTAGCAGCAGGAAATAAATGTTAAGAGCCAACTAATGTAGTTGAAAATGTCAATCTTGCATTTAACTCAAGCTGCTGAAAGGTCAAATTTTTATTTCAGTGATGACAACAAAATTGTCTTTGAGTAGCAATAAGGTCGTCGTTAAAATGAAGTGCCATGCAACAAACATCTCTTTATGTTTATTTTACCTTTGGGATTATGGGTTTATCCTCCAGGAAGAGATTGAAGAGATTATTGAAACAAACAGAATTCTTAGTGGTCTTGATACAGTGAATGCAGGAAGGATTTCTCCCCTGACTCGAGGAATGGGGAGGGGTTGGGGGAATGGGTGGATACATAAAGGAACACAGTCTCAACATAAAAGACAAACCATTTAGAACTGAAATGAACAGGTATCTCTTACTCAAAGCGTGATGGACTTTTGGAATTCTCTGACCCAGAGGCAGCTCAACCATTGAATATATCCAGGATAGAGATTGATAAATATCCATATATTATCAAAATCAATGGATATATAAATAATGCAAGAATATGGCATTGAGGTAGATGATCAACCTAGATCTACTTGAAGAGCAGGTCAGCCTTGAGGGGTAAAATAGCCTACTGTAGATGTACCTATGTCCTCCTCTACTGGAATCACAGATGTTCTTTTTTGAAGGGTTATTCTAATGCTCCATTGGTATCTATAGTATTTCAATGTCACTTTTTCAGACAATGTGAACATATTTGATTCTGCACAGACTTGCAAGTGAGCAGTCTGCTACTGTGTAATTGTCAAAGATAATCCATTTGGGATGAAATCCGTCTCTAGTCAGTGTTGCTTGTATCCAAATACTGCTGCCCTTGGATTCCAGATCATTGAGACAGAATTTAAATATCCCCTTCATTTTCACACATCTCAAACCAAATTGGTGTATCCCGTCCCTATAAATATTTGAATAGATTCTAATTTTAGTGCGACTCAATTAGCATTTTAAATCTTTGAACTGATTTTTACAAGATTAATTTTCCTGAGCTTTTAATAATTTGAAATTATGAAGAAAGATAACGTGAATAGCTTGCATCTTTTCAATGCAAAAATTGATTAATCGCTTCGCTTCCAAATAAGCTGTTTCTGGTGTGACATTTTGACTTAGTCTATAATTTAACTTTGCATTTTTACTGCAAGCGATTTGAATATTTATTTTGTTTTGAATGCTATTCAGAAGATACTGTTCTCTGTGATTCATTTTGGTATATCAAACTGATCTTCATCCAGTGCAATGACATGGTGTTTTGGAGCACACTCCTTGGATGACATTTTGTGATTGTGGATATTATTCTGAATTCATTTGCCAACTGTTTTTACCTTATAGATTGCAAACACTTTCAAATGTTTGTATGGACACCATATTTTCTGAGTAGTATTTGGTATCATTTGTCCAGTAAATTTCGGATCTTCAGATTTCTAACTGCATCATGAGCAGATCAGCATAGGGTAAATAAGAATACAGAGTCAAAGATTGGTGTAGGAGGAATGGATTTCAATTCATGGGACACAGGCACCAGGTCTGAGGAAAGAGGGAACTGTATCATTGGAATACTTTTCACCTGGACCATGCTGTGATAGATGCAATGACGAATCATGCAACTAGGCTGTATAGAGGTCTTTAAATGATACAGTCGGTGCCAATAAATGCCGCAAACCTGTGTTTGGAATATTAAAAGGCTGGTCTACTTCAGCACCATTTTGAAAAAGCATAAGGTCCATTATTAATGAGAAGATTTTCTTAATTTCCATCTCTGATCAGCAGCTAGTGATTGTTGCCTGAGGTAGTTCTCCCTGAAAAGCTGCTGTGATGCTGTTTCTGCAAATAGAATTGCTATTTATTGACCTGACAAATCAAATAGGATGTATGATAATTGTATTTTGAGTAATGTGCATGGGGTTTAGCTTGTTTCCTCCTGGGAGTAGTACTCCTGATGTGTTTCAATAGGTTCTGATTATTAAAAACTTTGTTTTTTTTTCTGTAAGTTGAAGTAAAAGGTTAAAAAGAAAATAAGACCATGGCATTGTAGGAGAGTGCAAATGCTGCACACAGAAATAATATCCGGTATAAATGATAAAAGATTTGAGTGCACTGCACCTATATTCCACAGAGTTTAGAGGAACATGCAACAATCTCATTGAAACTTACAAGCGATTGACAGTCCCTAATAGAACAGATGATGTGAGATGATTTTCTAAAAAAGTGAAGTAGAGGATGTAGACTCTGGATAAGGGGACAATCATTTCAGTTTGAGATGAGGAAGTATTTCTTCACTGTGTGATGATGCTGTGGCTTTAAGTGGTGTTCTTTGTCCTGGTTTCTTTTAACAGAGGGATTAAATGAGAGGTAGCGAGCTCTCTGGTACATAAACAGCTTGGGGTTTTCTAAAACAACGGAAGCAGCCTGAATGGGTGTGGACAGCTCTTACAGACCAGGATTTCAAGATATTTTTAGTTTCTAGGTTTAGCTTTAAGCAGTTGTTGGTGTCTCAACAGAGCAGAAGCTGCCAGAATTTTGAAGGAGTAGTAGTTATCTTTTCCGTCCATCGGTTACAGCTAGAAGCTGGGGGTTCTCTCTGCTTCTGGGTCACCTGTGAGACAAATATATTTTCTGAATTTGCCTCTTAGCCAAGGGCTGTATTTATGGGATGTTACTATGTTAGAACAATTCATTAGTAATAGTTACTTTATCTATTTTTCTATTAAGTTTTCCAAAAGAGTTAATTTATTCTAAGTTCTTTCTTTGGTTTGTATTTTAATATAGATTAGATTAGATTCTCTACAGTGTGGAAACAGGCCCTTCGGCCCAACAAGTCCACACCGACCCTCTGAAGAGCAACCCACTCTGACAAATGCACCTATCACTACAGTCAATTTAGCATGGCTAATTCACCTAACCTGCACATTGTTGAACTGTGGGAGTAAACCAGAGCAGCCGGAGGAAACCCACTCAGACACGGGGAGAATGTGCAATCTCCACACAGACAGTTGCTCGAGGCGGGAATTGAACCCAGTTCCCTGGCGCTGTGAGGCAGCAGTGCTAACCACTGAGGCACCATGCCACCCAAAGACATAACAATGTCCCTTTTTTTTTAGACTAGGTTACTTACAGTGTGGAAACAGGCCCATCAGCCCAACAAGTCCACACCGACCCTCCGAAGATTGACCCACCCAGACCTATTCCCCTACATTTACCCCTTCACCTAACACTATGGGTAATTCAGCATGGCTAATTCACCTAACCTGCACATTTTTTTGGACTGTAGGAGGAAACCGGAGCACCTGGAGGAAACCCATGCAGACACAGGGAGAATGTGCAAACTCCACACAGACAGTTACCTCAGGCTGGAATTGAATCCAGGTCTCTGGTACTGTGAGGCAGCAGTGCTAACCATTATGCCACCGTGCCGCCCATATTGTTGTGGTCCATTTTTATCCTAATGACAGTTTTAGTTTTTTTTTAGATTAAATTCCCTACAGTGTGGAAACCGGCCAATGAGTCCACATCAACTCCAAAGAGTAACCCACCCAGACCCATTTCCCTCTGACTAATCCACCTAACATTATGGGGTTAAAAATCACACAACACCAGGTTATAGTCCCACAGGTTTAATTGGAAGCACACTAGCTTTCGGAGAGACGCTCCTTCATCAGGTGATTGTGGAGGGCTCAATCGTAACACAGAATTTATAGCAAAAATTTGCAGTGTGATGTAACTGAAATTATACATTGAAGAATTGATTGTCTGTTAAGCCTTTCATCTGTTAGAATACAGTGATAGTTTCACTTCTTTCATGTGTAAATCACAAAACACTTTTTTTAAAAGTTGCATTCTCGGGTTAGCTGTTAACAATGGTGATAACTAGACAATATGTTGAAGGTGTTAGCCCCCTGTGTTCTCTGTCTATGACCTAATGTTTAGATTGATTCCA
>NC_057738.1:25414585-25439333 GCF_004010195.1 Chiloscyllium plagiosum
TGCTGGAAAAGCGCAGCAGGTCAGGCAGCATCCAGGGAACAGGAGAATCGACGTTTTGGGCATAAGCCCTTCTTCAGGAATGAAGAAGGGCTTATGCCCGAAACGTCGATTCTCCTGTTCCCTGGATGCTGCCTGACCTGATGCGCTTTTCCAGCAACACATTTTCAGCTGTAATGTGACATGAACCCAAGGTCCCGGTTGAGGCCCTCCCTATGGGTACCGAACTTAGCTATCAGCCTCTGCTCAGCCACTTTCCTCTGTTGCCTGTCCTGAAGTCCACCTTGGGGGATGGTCACCCGAAGGTTCGAGGCTGAATGTCCTGGACCACTGAAGTGTTCCCCAACTGGGAGGGAACCCTCCTGTCTGTTGATTGTTGTGCGGTGCCCACTCATCCGTTGTCGTAGCCTTTGCTCAGATTCCCCAATGTACCATGCCTCTGGGCATCCCTGCCTGCAACGTATAAGATAGACAATGTTGGCTGAGTCACATGAGTACCTGCCATGTACACCGTGGGAGGTGTTCCCACGCGTAATAGTGGTATCCATGGGCTATTTGACATGGCCAATCCACCTGACCTGCACATCTTTGGATTGTGGTAGGAAACCAGAGCACCCAGGGGAAACCCACGCAGACACGGGGAGAATGTGCAAACTCCACACAGACAGTCACCCAAGGCTGGAATCAACCCCAGGTCCCTGGCACTGTGAGGCTGTAGTTCTAACCACTGAGCCACCATGTTATTTAAATAATTTGTGTTTTGCTTAACATCAAGCAGTTTGACCAGTCATCACATTATATTTGCCTTTTAAAATAAGAAAAAGTTTGGGTCTAGACTACTTTCATAAAATATTTTGAAGGGGTTTGGTCTGGTCAATAACATGTAGGAAGATATGAGTCTTTAATTGTCTACACTAGAGTTATGAGTGATCAATCATTGATGAAGTATAACTAAAGATGAAATGGATGTTTGGACTCTAGAGTGAGGAAGTGAAATTAAGATCAAAAATCAGCATTGATCTTAATAAATAGTAATAATCAAGATTGAGTAGATGGTGTCACACTGGACCCCAAGGAGATAAGTTTATCTACTTAGGACAAATAAAAGTGAAAGTTGGTGATAGATGTGTTGCTGAAGTCAGAAGATGGAGAGAGCCAGAAATAATTTGGGAATATGAAGAATATGCTAACAACAAGTAAACACAAACTTTTAACATGGAAAAGCTCACATGATGTTACATTCAATCTACTTTCCTGTATTCCTTAGAAACCTGTACAAAAATGAAGATTTATGAAGAAAATAGAGGCCTTTGAAGTGGGGATGCTAAAGCATATGTTTACAATTCCATATATAGATCATAAGAGAAATGAAGAGATTCTTGAAATTCTAAGAACAAAAATAATTCTATAAAGCGACATCCAGAAAAGGTGTCAGTATTTTGGCCATTTGATCAGAGCGGAAAAACGATAAAGATCTCTTTTTTTAGAGAGGGCAAATCGGAGGGCAGCAACCAGTGGGTTAGACAGAGGCAGAGTGGATGATGAGCATCACAAAATGTTTACAAGTGAATTACAGTGGATGTGTGAGAATAGCAGAAGGCAGACGGGCCTGACATAGCATGGTCTCCTGGTAGAAGTAGCTACAAGCAACAGTAGCTGTATGCATGAATCAATTCATGTTAAACTAAAACAAGAATACTGACCAGTTATAAATTTACTGATTTCTAGTCAGTAACATTGGATATAGAGAGATTAATGGTTTAGTTACTCTTCATCACTAAATTCCAATTCAAAGGTTGATGAGAATCTAATAAATGAGTTTCAGTTCAATTTCCAATCATTGACACTTCCACTATCATAGAATTTGTTCAGCTCCATAATGTCTTGATGAATAATCACACTTTAACTTCCATGGTAACAGCTACATTTTTTTTTATCAGTGAGAAGAATGCTGGGCTAACAATATGCTTACTTTAGTCAGCATTCATTATCAGTCATTACATTGTATAAATGATAGGACTGGACACAACAGTGTTCAATGGAGTATTTGACTATCAAGTTCTGTACTTAATGGAAGGAAGTAACTATTTACTTATGATTCTTTTAATTATTTGATTCCACTTCAGAAGTTTTTCATTGGGCTGTAAATGTCTGTGTCCCGATATTGTGGAAGATGCTCTCCAAATGCAATGCTTCCTATTTGAACTTTACTTTCAGTGTCAATATGAACCAAATAGTCATTCATCTGCTTCCTACAGGGCAGAACGAAGCCCTATGATTTATACAGTACCTGTTAGAACTTCAGGAAGTCCAAAGCACCGAACAATGAAGTACTTGTGGAAGTTTAATTACTAACGTGAAGTAAAAAATGTTACAGCCAATTTACACTTCTTCAAAGTGCTGTAATGGGATAGCTCCTTTCCACCTGAATGGGCGGCCATGTCATTTCAATAATATCTTGTCACAAAGCCGGCATCTCAAAGGGTATTGTATTGCAGTATATAGTACACAGTATAATACAGTTTTGAAATTTCAACCTACATTGTGCTCAATTCTCACTTGATCCTATTACACTCTGAACCGGTTGTATGAATAGTATCATGACATCTGAGACTGATAACACCTAGAAGAGCTAAGAGTTCTTGGAAATATCCCAATCAAAATAATACCCTGAATATAACTAACAGCAAGTAAAGATGACTGACCAGTTGCTCATGCTTCCAGTGAACCTTGGCTGTCCGCTCATAGCTGTCTTTATTAAATGGTTTACTTTCCACATTTTTATATTTGTTTTTGTTCAATGGGCTTTACTTTATCTTAGTACTACTTTGAGGTCAGATCAGTTTGTCTTTGCTCAGACTGGCTACTTAAGAACCGAATGTTAACTCAAGGTCCCATTTTCTGGCTTTGGATACCAAAATAATTCCTATTGAACTAATTAAAGTATAGAAGAGGACGTTCTTCCTTAAGGTTGACACAAGAACTGAGAAGCTGCAATTGGGTCAGGGTTAGGGTATTCCTGATGAAGGACTTTTGCCCGAAACATTGATTTTACCGCTCCTCGGATGCTGCCTGAACTGCTGTGCTATTCCAGCACCACTCCAATCTAGACTCTGGTTTCCAGCATCTGCAGTCATTGTTTTTACCTTAGGGTATACTTGTCAGGAAAAGCTGAACAGACTGAAACAAAAACTACAGCTCATCAACACATGATGGTGACTAACAAATCCAAAAGGGGATTCATAAGAAATTACTCAAAGCACAATAAGACTGTAGAGCTTAGTAGCACAAGAAGTACATAAAGCAAACGGCATAGATATATTTAAGGATAAGTGCATGAGGGGAAAGAATGGAAAGACTAGATTTGCAGGACATACTAATATAAAACAGAGAACTGCAGATGGTGATCTGAAACAAAAACACAAATTGCTGGCGAAACCCAGCAGGTCTGGAAGCATGTGTGGTAAGACAGTCATAATGTTAACTTTGCTTTCTTACCAGGGATGCTGTCAAACCAGCTGAGTTTGTGGAAACAGGCCCTTTGGCTCAACAAGTCCACACTGCCCCTCCGAAGAATAACCCACCCAGATCCATTTCCCCTGACTAATGCACCTAACACTATGGCCAATTCACCTAACTTGCACATCTTTGGATTGTGGGAGGAAACCAAAGCACCCAGAGGAAACCCACGCAGACACGGGGAGAACGTACAAACTCCACACAGACAGTTGCCTGAGGGTGGAATTGAACCTGGGTCACTGATGCTGTGAGACAGCAGTGCTAACCACAGAGCCACTGTGCCTCCTCTTTTGGAAGAGATGGCTAAGGATCTGAATAATTAATTCACATTGGTCTTCACAGTGGAAGACATGAATGATACACCAAAACTTCAAGAGGGTAAGGGGGCAGGGCTGAGTATGGTTGCCACCACTAAGGAGAAGGTGCTAGAAAAACTGAATGGCCTGCAGATGGATGACTCACCTGGACCAGATGGGCTACACCCCAGAGTTCTAAGGGAGATAGCAGAGGTTGGTGGTGATCTTTCAGGAATCACTAGAATCAGAAAGGATCCTAGAGGACTGGAAAATCGTCAATGTGACAGCCTTGTTTAAAAAGGGAGTAAGGTAAAAGATGGAAAATTATAGACCAATTAGTCTAACCTCAGTTGTGGGTAAGATCCTGGAATCCATTGTGAAGAATGAGATTTCTGAATACTTGCAAGTGTCTGGTAAAGTAGGGCAAAGTCAACATGGTTTCATCAAGGGGAGATCATGCCTGACAAATCTGCTAGAATTCTTTTAAGGAAATAATAAGCAGGTTAGACCAAGGAGAGCCAATGGATGTTATATACTTGGACTTCAAGAAGTTCTTTGACAAGGTGCTGCACAGGAGGCTATTAAGTAAGATAAGGGCCCATGTTGTCAGAGGCAAGGTACTAATATAGATACAAGCTTGGCTGTCTGGGAGAAAGCAGAGAGTGGGGATAAAAGAGTCCTTCTCAGGATGACAGCCGGTGACAAGTGGGGTTCCACAAGGCTCAGTGTTGGAACCACGACTTTTCACTTTCTAGAATGAAGGAACTGAGGGCATTCTGGCTAAGTTTGCAGATGATACAAAGATAGATAACGGGATAGTTATCATTGAGGAGGTGGGCGGGGTGCTGCAGAAGGATTTGAACAGGTTAGGAGAGTGGGAAAAAAAGTGGCAGATGGAGTACAATATGGGAAAGTGTGAGGTCATGCACTTTGGTCAGGAGAATAGAGGTATGGATTATTTTCTAAATATGGAGAAAATTCAAAAGTCTGAAGTGCAAAGAGACTTGGGAATTCTAGGATTCTTTCAAGGTAAACTTGCAGGTTGAGTCAGTAGTTAGGAAGGCAAATACAATAATGGCCTTTATTTTGAGTGGACTTGAATATAAAAGCAGGGATGTACTTCTGAGGCTCTATTAGGCTCTGGTGAGACTACATTTGAAATATTGTGCGCAGGTTTGGGCTCAATATCTCAGGAAGAGTGTACTGGCCCTGGAGGGTGTTCATGAGAATGGTACCAGAATGAAAAGCTTAACATATGAAGAACCTTTGAGGACACTGGGTCTATACTCAATGGAGTATAGAAGGATGAGAGGGGTTCTAATTGAAACATACAGAATGCTGAATGAGGTAAAAACAATGACTGCAGATGCTGGAAACCAGATTCTGGATCAGTGGTGCTGGAAGAGCACAGCAACCCCCACCCTCCTTTAGCTTATCTCTCCACGCTTCAGGCTCTCTGCCTTTATTCCTGAAGAAGGGCTTTTGCCCGAAACATCGATTTTGCCTGTCCAAGAATGCTGAATGGCCTGGACAGAGTGGATGTTGGGAGGATGTTGGGAAGGTCCTGACTAGGACCTGAGAGCACAATCTTAGGGTAAAGGAAAGACTTTTTAGAATGGAGTTAAAAATCACACAACACCAGGTTATAGTCCTACAGATTTATTTGGAAGTACAAGCTTTGAGAACGTTGCTCCTTTGTCAGGTAGGTAGCTACCTGAGGAAGCAGCAGCTCTCCGAAGGCTAGTGCTTCCAAATAAACCTGTTGGCTATAACCTGGTGTTGTGTGATTTTTAACTTTGTCCACCCCTGTCCAACACTGGCAACTTCATATTTTAGAATGGAGATAAGGAGAAACATCTTTCGCCAGAGAGTGGTGAATCTATGGAATTCATTCCACAGAAGGCTGTGGAGGCCAGGTTATTGACCATATTTAAGACTGAGATATATACTTGAATATCAAGGGGGTCAAGGGTTACGGGAAGAAAGTGAGAGAATGTGGTTGAGAAGCTTATCAACCATGATTGAATCGCAGAGCAGACTCAATGGGCTGAATGGCCTAATTTCTGCTCCTATGTCTGATGGTCTTATGGAGATTTGGGTAGAACAAAAGAAGAGTATATTTCAAATGGACCTTGTTTTTTGTGCTATTTATTCTTTGTAAGCACCATCCAATTTTTATGTCATTTTATCTCATTTGCGCTCTGTATGATCTTACAGTGTGCAGATTGACCATTATGTATTCCTACACCATAGTATGAATTGCATTTAAAAGTAACAAATTTTTAAATTTTTTGGGGGTATGTGTATATGAAAGTTACAGAAATGACACTTTCTCTTCAGGTGGAGATGAAGTGTCAGCTGAATCAAGTGATAGGTGGAACTTACTTCATCTTGAAATAATGGCACCTATATATGATGCGTGAGCGAAACTTGGTTAGAAACATGGCTTCTGTAGAATTGGCAAGCTGCCTAACTTGTTATTGTGGAACTTCAGTGGGATCAAGATTATAGCAGAGAGTTGGATAGTATATTGATGATATTCATAGACTAATGTCCATGTTGCTGAAATAGATATCTAAAAGGCATCTGGAAACCTGAAGCTGCGAATATCCTTGGACAATTTGGCATGTTGTATTGACTTTCTTTGTACTCACTACTCCCATGACAATGTGATAGAGTAATAGCAATGTGCCTGGTGCAGTAATCCCAACCCTCATTTTAATGTCTGGGACATAGGTTTGAATCCCACAGGCAGATGGTGAAATATGAATTCAGTAAATGTCTGAAGTTAAAAATCACACAACACCAGGTTAAAGTCCAACAGGTTTAATTGGAAGCACTAGCTTTTGGAGCACCGCTCTGAACGCTAGTGCTTCCAATTAAACCTGTTGGACTATAACCTGATGTTGTGCGATTTTTAACTTTGTACACCTCAGTCAACACCGGCATCTCCAAATCATCAGTAAATGTCTGTACTTCTTTAAAATAACTAATCTAATAGTAACCATGTAACTGTTGTTGATCATCTATTTTAAAAAAAGAACCAGATTCACTCACTTTTTCAGGAAAGAAATCTGTCATCTTTACCTGGTCTGGCCCACTTGTGACTCCGTACCGACAGCAATGTACTTGACTCTTAACTGCTCTTTGAGCAAGAAATGCTGGTCTCGTCAATGATGTTCACATCCATGAACAAATTTTAAAAATGCTAACTCTCTAGGGGAAGCAGAGATACTCCAAAACTAGTGCAGTTGGTGAGCCTCCTGCTATCTCTAATCAGGAACTAAAGCTGCTTTAAATTGACATGACATTTATTTTACTTTTTGTTAACAATTGCATAACATAGTACTGGGACGTGCAATCCTGTGAAATAAGCATTCATTTTTTGAGAAAATGGCCTTAGTGACTTTGACGTCATCATGAACTTCATAAACTGCTCAATTCCATGAGATTGGGCACTGTCACTAAAAATTCATAATATTCCCCTGGAATTCTGGGGAAAAATGGGTTCAAATCCAACATGACAGATGGTAAAATTTAAAATCAATAAGAATTTGCAATGAAAAGCTAACCTTTGGTGACCAGGTAACCATCTGTCAATTGTTGTAAGAACCCATCTGGTTCATTAATGCCTATTAGAGAAAGAAATCTCTTCTCCTTATTTGTTCTCTTCTACATGTGACTCAAGCAATGTGAGTGACTCTGGGAAATATAGATAGGCAATGAATGCTATCGCAACCAGCAATTACTACATTCCATGAATAAAGGATTGCTGTTCAAACTATGACAGAGATGCTGTCTGGCCACTCATGGAGACAGGACCTCTGTCCTTTTATGATCCACCTTTCAGGCAGCATGTCTTAAACAACTGGCAATCATTACCTCCTCGCCGTGTGTAAAAATGATACTGCTTTGCAGGGATCCTACATATTGTGTCTTCATTTTAGGGTCATACTTCACTCCAGGCAGCATGCATTGAGCTCCAGTAAGTTTGTTCAAATCTGGCAATTTTACAAGCTGGAAAGTTTAAGTAGGAACAGAGATTAAACAGCAGACACCAGGTTAGGTCACTTAAATGAAATTCCATAGACTCATTCCTGCTTATTGGCCAGGAAAACAAGTCCATTCAGTGATAGTTAGAAGAAGCCTGTACAATAAAAGCATTTCACCTTGTTTGCTTGGCCTTTGAAAATTCTGTCTCTGTTTTCCTGCCCCCAAAAACTGCTTTATGGATGGAGCTTGGAGTGAGACTGAGGGAAGAGACAATGCTTGACAGCACCACTGTTGCAGTCAAATGCTGTAACCTATGACCATCGAAGGCATTGGCATTATATAGGTACTGCAATCAGAGCTAAATCAACTCTAAACGAGCTGAAAGAAACTTGGATGGCTGTCAAACATTAATAGAAAATGCTCACAAATCCTGAAAAAAAAAGTAAAAAGGGTGACCACAAAATTTCCAGCATTCAACTGGAAGGCAATCGACCTCCTATCTGCATTTATTTTGTTCTGGCAACATGTTGAACTATGTCTTATGGATCTATATATTTCCCATCCAGATAAATGAGCTAACAAAGTTAAAATTGCTGTATGCAATAAAGGCCCCCATGGACTGAACATGTCTGTTTAATGACTATTTTAACAGTACATAAAATATAGGTTAGTCAATTATAAGGTCAATTATAAGTGAAATTCAGTTTCAGAATCATTGGAAACATTGGTCCCTTCATAAGTCGATGTAGAGATATGGAATATGATTGTGACTTCACAGCCTCACAACTAAAGAACAGGATAATTGTTCTTGTAATTGCATCTACCCCAGTAATGAGTCTCCAAAAAGACATATTGGATCAATCCTTAGGTTACAATGTTGAATTGCTACTACAAAATGGAAGCAAATACAAGTCATACTAATGGGTAGACAGTCTAAAAGTGATACATAATTCGTCCATATTGACCTTGTAAACAGTCTGGTTGTGTAGCCTCATAAATGCACCAAGAAAATGTCCAGCTTTTAACATTGCATGCAAGTCACGTGGCACCAGAGGACATTGGAAGTGCCAATGAAGAAAATAGAGGCTAAAACAAGTTCTTCATGAGAAACCAAGACCAGAGGCCAGGAAAGTATACCAATCAAAACAACTAAGAGTTGCATAATGTCAAAGTCCATTAAATGATCTACATAAGCCAAATGGCTCAATGATGAAGATACATCTTTGGTTAAAAACAAACTAGGATGTTATGATATGATGTGCATATTTAACTACTGTCAAACATTACCATCTAAACAGGATCTGATATACAGGTTGTTCTGGTATAAAGCACATTTCGTTAACACAAGTTGCCTCTAACATGATTGATGAACTGTGGACACTGTTTGGATAACACAAACACGATCTTGTACAGTGCAATTCTCTATAGCGTTAACACGTTTCGTTAACACAAATTGCCTATAACACGATTGATGAATTGTGGACATTGTTTGGATCACGCAAACTTTCTATTGAACGGTATAGCAATTTTCTATAGTGATTTTGTACAGTGCAATTCTCTATAGCGGTTTTCCATAGCATGATTTTCTATAGAGCTGGGTTGCATAGGAACACAACTGTCACGTTATAGCAAAACGACCTATAGTTTAGTTCCATGACTGGTGTGTAAGTGCACTGGCTGCAGTTAAACTTGTATCTCAGTTTCCCAGTAACATTATGTGCATACGGTCTGACCTTCAAATAAAGGATCTACAATATTGTTTCGCCAAATCTTGCAGGTGATTGGTACATTGACAAAGAAAATGGAGGGAGCAGCCTGAGTGACAGAAATGTCTCCAGCCAATTAATAACTCAGAGCATTAATTGGCTACGGGGCTGTTGTGATCACTTGGGATATGTTCCTCACTGATTCTTTATCTTATAGTGCAGGCAATCCTGCCTTCTGAAACAACCTTCCGTGGGCTTTATAGAGAAAAAAAGCTAGTTGTACTTAAAAACTATACAATCACTGGCTGTACTAGAATTTTCAGACAAAGCTAGAAATGCCTGCTGTGCCTGCACCGCTGGCCATGCTTAGGTACCCTGGAGAAGGTAGTTTTGATCCACTCTCTTGATCTGTTGCCCTCTGTGTGATGAAGGTCCTGTCACAGTGCAATTGGGGAGAGAAATCCAGAATTTTGATCTAGCTAGGATAAAGGAATTCAAGTCAGGATGGTGTATGACTTGGAGGAGTATATGGAGATAGTTAAATTTTCACTTGTTTGCTTCCCTTGTCCTTCTAGGTGACAGGGGTCACAGGGTTAGGAGGTGCTATTGAAGATATCTTGACGAGTGGTTGCAGAGCATCTTGTGGGTGGTTAACATTGCAAGTAAAATGTGCACCAATGGATAGCATGATGATTAAAGTGGTGATTGGGGTGCTGATTAAATGGACGTATTTCTTTAGGAATGTGTTCGGCCTCAAGTGTTGCAAACATCTAGACGAACGGATAATGTTCCATCACACTCCTGATTCGTTATTTGAAGGTTATGGAGAGTTTCTGGGGAGTCAGAGCTGAGTGATCCACTGCAAAATACCTAGCCTCTGATCTTTTCTTAAACCACAGTAAGTGACTGATCTAGTTAAATGTTTGATCAATGGTGACCTCCTAGATGTGGATGTAGAGGTGGGAGAATTCAGACAATGCTAATGCCATTGAGCACCGAAGAAATGGAAATAGACTCTCTATCTTGTTGGATATGATCATTAAATGCTTGATACCTGCATGTTGCTAATGTTACTGACTATCAGTCCAAGCCTGAGAGTTCAGGTCTTGTTTAGCTGCAATGTGGGAACAACCCTTTCATTATCTGTTGCATTGTGAATGGACATCAGCTCTGTGCAATCATCAAACAACTCTGCATCTGACCTGATAATGGAGGGAGAGTTATTGATGAAACGATTGAAGATGGTTAGACCCACAACCATGAGGAACTCCTTTGGTGATAACCTGGGCGTATATGATGGGCCTCCAACATTACCAGCCTGTGAGAGCTTTCCCCTGAATAGACCTGGCAATAAATGAGATACCTTGGAGACTTGGGTGTCTTGGCCCATCCTTTAGAACAGATTCTATAGAGAAAATAGACTATCCTAGAATAGTGATACTACAGAAGGGATCCATTTAGCTGATCATATCCTTGCCAGTCTCTACAAGAACATCTCTCCAAACACACTCACCCATCTTTTCCCAGCAGCCAGTAATTTTTTTTCAAATTGTGAGATTCTCATTAGAGTTCCTGAGTTTGATTTTATTGTTGTCACATGTACTGAGATACAGTGAGAAGTGTTGTTTTGTATGCTTTTATGGGAGATCGTATCATACAAAGTGTATCGGAGCAGCAAAATAGAGTGCAGAATACGATGTTACAGCCACAGAGCAGGTGAAAAGAAAGGGATCAGAATGAACACTGGAGAGGTCCATTCAAAAATCAGATAATAGTGGGGAAGAAGCTGTTCTTGAATCTGTTCATACATGCATTCAAACCTTTACATCTTCTGCCCGACAGATGAGGTTGGAAGAGAGTATACCCATGCTGGATGGAGTCTTTGATAGGTTGGTTGCTTTCCCAAGGCAGTGGGAAGTATAGGTGGAACCAATAGATGGAGGGCTGGTTTGCTTGATCTGCCTGACCTGCTGTGCTGTTCCAGCAATAAAGTTTCAGCCTGGAAGAGAGTATACCCATGCTGGATGGAATCTTTGATAGGTTGGTTGCTTTCCCAAGGCAGTGGGAAGTATAGGTGGAACCAATGGATGGAGGGCTGGTTTGCTTGATCGACTAGGCTGTGTTCACAACTCTCTGTAATTTCTTGCGGTCTTGGGAAGAGCAGTTGCCATACCAAGCTGTGCTGCATCCAGATAGGAAGTTAAACAAAAGCTGGGTACCCTCGTGCACCAGTCACTGAAAGTAAGCACGCAGGTGCAGCAGGCAGTAAAGAAGACAAACTGTATGTTGGCCTTCATAGAGAGACAATTTGAGTTCAGGAACATGTATATCTTAACTGCTATCATACAGGGTGTTGGTGAGGCTACACCTGGAATACTGTGTTCAGTTTTAACTGAGGAAGGATATTCTTGTTGTAGATGGAGTACAATGAAGGATTATCATATTGATTCCTGGGATGGCTGGACTGATGAAAGAGGTGAGATTAAGTCAGTTAGGATTGTGTTCACTGGAATTTGAAAGAATGATGGGGAGATCTCATAGAACCCTATAAAATTATAATAACGCAGGAAGGACGTTTCTGATGGTAAGTGAGTCCAGAACTGGAGTAACCAGTTAAAGCTTAGAGAATAGGTCATTTTGGACTCAGGTAAGGAGAAACGTCTTCAGCCAGAGAATGATGAGCCTATGGAATTCACTGCCACAGAAAGTCGTTGAAGCCAAAACATTGTATTTTCAAGAAGGAGGTAGATGTAGCTATTGTGGCTAAAGAGATCAAGGAATATGGAGGAGAGGCAGGTAATGAGGTGGATCAAAGTTTGAATCTCTCAATGTACAGCAATTCCAATAATAGTCTGTCTTCTTACTTTTGTTGCCAAAGTAAATAGCCTCACAATTATCCACATTATTACTGCATCTGCCATGCATTGGCCCACTTACTCAGCCTGTCCAACATCTCTGCATTCTCCTTACAGCTCACTTTTTCACTCAGCTTTGTGTCATCAGCAAATTGTGAGATATTACATTTTGTTCCCTCATCTGAATCATGAACATATATTGTGACTAGTTGGAGTCCTAGTATTTATCCCTGCTGTACCCCAATAGTCACTGCCTGCCATTCAGAAAAAGATCCATTTATTCCTATTCTTTGTTTTCTGTCTGCGAAACAATTTTCTATCCATGTAAATCCAATAACCCCAATCCCATGTGCTTTAATTTTACACATTAATCTCTTCTGTGAGGCTTTGTTGAAAGCCTTCTGAAAGTCCAAATAAGTGAAATCTACTGGCTTCCCTGATCAACTTTAATAGTTACATCCTCAAGAAATTCCATAGATTTTACAAGCTGGATTTCCCTATGTAAACCATGCTGACTGTCTGTTTTCCACTGTTTTCTAAGTGCTCTGCTCTAAAATCCTTGATTAAGAACTCTAGCATCTTCCCGAATACCGACATCAGACTCACTGGTCTATAACTCCCTATTCTCTCTCTACCTACCCTTTTAAATAGTGGGGTTACATTAGCTACCCTGCAACCTGTAGATGTTGTTCCAGAATAGAAAGAATCTTGGAAGATTCATTTCCCAACCATTTCTCTAACACATTTCTCTACTAATACAGATTTGCTTCAGTTCCTCTCTCTCTCTCTAATCCCCAGTGATGTTCCCCATCATTTCTGGTATGTTATTTCTGCTCTTATGTGTGAAGATAGAAGTTCAGTTTTAGTTGAATTCATCAGCCATTTCTTTGTTTCCAATTATAAATTCCCCTGTTTCTGATTGTAAAGGACATATATTAGTTCTCACCAATCTTTTTCTCCTTACTTCCCACCTTGGGCGACTGTCTGTGTGGAGTTTGCACATTCTCCCCTTATCTGCCTGGGTTTCCTCCGGGTGCTCCGGTTTCCTCCCACAGTCCAAAAGATGTGCAGGTTAAGTGAATTGGCTAAATTGCCTGTAGTCTTAGATGTAGAGGAATGGGTCTTGGTGGGTTGCTCTTCTGAGGGTCGGTGTGGACTTGTTGGGCCAAAGGGCCTGTTTTCTCACTGTAAGTAATCTAATCTAATCTGACCTTCAGAAACTTTCACAGTCAGCTCTATGTTCCCTGCAAGCCTACTTTCATACTCTATTTTCCCCTTCTTAAATCAATCCCTTGGTCTTCCTTTGTTGACTTCTAAGCTGCTTCCAAACCTCTGTTCTATCATTTGTTCTTATAATTTGTATGCTTTTTATTTAACATTTAGTATGATCTCTAACTTCCATGGATTAGTCATTGTTCTCTTTGCTGTTTTGAGCCAGACAGTATAAACAATTTTTGTAATTCACCCATTCACTCCTTGAATGTGAACCATTGCCTATCCATGGTCATTCTTTCAGTAAGATTTCCCAATCAATCATAGCCAACTCATGCATCACACTGTCGTAATTTACCTTATCAAGATTCATAACCCTAGTCTCAGAATTAGCTACCTCACTCTCGATATTGGCAGAGAATTCTATCATATTATGGTCCCTCATTCCCAAATGGTTTACAACCACATTACCAATTATTACTTTCTCATTGCATAATACCCAGTTTAAGATGGCCTATTCTGTAGTTGCTTCCTCAACTTATTGATCCAGAAAACCATCTCATATATGCTCTAGAAATTCCTCTTCTATGGTATTGTGACTAATTTGATTTACCAATTTAATGCAGCTTGAAGTCACCCATAATTGCAGATATCTGCATCTCTGTTTTCCGACTTAACACAAAACAAAATGTCACCATTGTAGTTCGGTGGTCCAAACCCCCTACTAATTGTTTGGCACTTTAGTATTTCTCAATTCTAACTATATAGATTCTACATTGTCTGTGTGAGCAAATACCTTTCTTAATATTGTGTTTATACCCTCTTTAACCAGTAATGCAACTCTACTGCCTTTTCTTTTTTAATCTGACCTTCCTAAATACCGAATATCCCTGGGTGTTCAGTTCCATACCTGGTCACTGTTGCCATGTCTCTGTAATCCCAATTATATCATACACACTTACATCTATTTGCATGATTAATTTATTGACTTTACTTTAATTTTTCTGCGCAAGTCTTAAGGCACAAAGCCTTAAGACTCGTCTTTTTAATGTTCCTTGTCCCATTCCGTCCATTTTTACTGTAGCCTTGTTTTATTCTGGCCTTTGATTCTGCTGCCTATCATTTCCCTTGATCTCCTTTCTGTCGTTTTGTTGTTACCCTAGATTTCTATTCCTCTGACTCCTTGGATAGGTTCCTAACCCCCAGCCAATTTAGCTTAAACCCTCTCCATCCACTCTAGCAAATACTCCCCCTAGGGCATCAGTCCCAGTCCTGCCCAGGTGTAACCTATCCAGTTTGTGCTCGTCCCACCTCCACCAGCACCAGTCCCAATGGCCCAGGAACCTGAAACTGTTCTTCTCATACCATTTCTTTACAAAGTCATAGAGTCACAGCATAGAAGCAGACCCTTTGGTCCAACCAGTCCACACCAACCATGTTTCCAAACTAAACTAGTCCCACCTTCCTGCACTTGGCCCATATCCCTTCAAACCTTTTCTATTCATGAACTTATCCAAATGTCTTTTAAATGTTGCATCTGAAACTGCATTCACCACGTCCTGTGGAGGTTCATTACACACATGAACCAATCTCTGTGGAAAGAAAAGTTGCCCCTCTTGTCCGTTTTAAATATTTCTCC
Organism: Chiloscyllium plagiosum; assembly: GCF_004010195.1. NCBI lineage: Eukaryota > Metazoa > Chordata > Chondrichthyes > Orectolobiformes > Hemiscylliidae > Chiloscyllium > Chiloscyllium plagiosum. The sequence continues at coordinate 25,429,803 of NC_057738.1, forward strand.
TATCACTTTAAAAATATACCCCTTGGATAAGGAAAAGACCCTTGATATTCACCCTATCTGTGACCTTCATGATTGTATAAGCCTCCATACGATCACCCGTCAAGCCCCTATGCTCCAGTGAAAAAAAGTCCCAGCCTATCCAGCCTCTCCTTATAATTCAAACTCTCCATTCCCCAAACCATCAGGTAAATCTGTTCTGAACCGTCTCCAATTTAACAATATCCTTCCTATAGCAGGGCAATCAAAACTGCACACAGTACTCTAGAAGTGGCCTCACCAATATTCTGTTCAATCTCAACATGACAGCCCAACTTCTATACTCAAAGGTCTAAACAATGAAGGCAAGCCTCCATCACTACCCTGCCTACGTGTGATGCAAATTTCAAGAAACTATATACCTGAATCCCCAGGACTGTCTGTTCTACAACTTACCCAGGGCCCTGTATAACTGTATAACTCGTGCCCTTGTTTATTTCACCAAAATACAATGCCTCGTATTTATCCAAATTAATCTCCATCTGCCACTCCTCAGCCCATTGACCTAATTGATCAATCTATGAGTTCATACCATGTTTCCTGGTATTTCTACACTGATTAGCCATGGCACTGATAATAATCCTGAGATTGCTACCTTTGGAGTTTCTACTGTTCAGCTTACTTCCTAACTTCCTATACTCTGCTTTTAGGACCTCATCACTTTTTAAACCTATGTTTTTGGTACCAATGTGTACCACATCCACTGGATGTTCACCTTCCACCCCAGGAAAAGTATTCCTACTATCCATCCATTCCATTCCTCTCATAATTTTGTATATTTCTATTGGGTCACCCCCCTCAGTCTCCAGTGCTCTAGTGGAAATAATCCAAGTTCAACTAACCTCTTTTGCACCCTTTCCATAGCCTCCACATCCTTCCTATAGTGTGGAGACCAGAACTGCACACACAGTACTTAAAATATGGCCTAACTAAACTCTTGCACAGCTGCAACATGACTTGGAAACCTTTATACTCCATGCTTCCACCGATGAAGAAAAGCATGCCATGCACCTTCGCCAACATCTTATCCACTTGTGTTCTGGCTTTTAAGAGCTATGGTCTTGAATCCCAAGTTCCCTCTGTATGTTAATGCTCCTAAGGTCCTTGTCATTAACTGTATACTTTTCTCTTACATTTGACTTCGCCAAAATGCATCACCTCACACTTGTCCAGATTAAATTCCACCTGCCACTTCTCCACTCAAATTTCCAGCTGATCTATATCCAGCTGTATCCTTTGACAACCTTCCTCACTATTGACAACTCACTCAATTTTCGTGTTGTCTGGAAATTTACCAATCAGATCACTTACATTTCATCTAAGGTATTTCTATATATTACAAGCAATAGAGGTCCCAGCACTGATCCTTGTGGCACATCACTAGTCATGGGCCTCCAGTCAGAAAATAAAAACCCTCCACAGCTACCATCATGTATGACCAAGCTAACTTTGTGTTAAATTTGCCAACTTACCATGGATCCTATGTGATCTAATTTTCTGGACCAGCCTATCATGAGGGATCTTGTCAAATGCTTTAGTAGAGTCCATGTAGACAGCATCCACTGCACTACTCTCACAAATCACCTTTATCACTGCCTCAAAAAAACTCAATTAAATTTGTGAGACAAGACTTCCCCTGATAAAAGCCATGCTGACTATCCCTAATTCTTCCCAAAGGTGAATAAATCTTGTCCCTAGAGTATTCTCCAATAATTTCCCTACTACTGATATAAGGCTGAGTAACCTATAATTTCCTGGATTATCTCTGAAACTTTTCTTAAACAAAGGGACGACATTGGTTATTCTGCAACATTTTACGATCTCACATGCAGCTAAAGAGGATACAGAGATACCTCTCAAGCCCGCAGCAATCTCTTCCCTTCCTCTCCTAATAACCTGGAGTAGATCCCACCAGAGCCTGGGGACTTACCTACATTAATGTTTTTCAAGACATTCAGTATCTTTTTTTCCCAATTCATTCATGGAATGTGGGTGCCTCTGTCTAGGCCATTTATTGCCCATCCTTAATTGCCCAGAGGGCAGTTAAGAGTTAACCACATTGCTGTGAATCTGGAGTCACATGCAGCCCAGATCAGATAAGGTTGGGAATTTCCTTCCATAAAGCACATTACTGAACCAGATGGGTTTTCCCAACAGTTGACAAGGGGTTTCCTGTTCATTATTAGGTTCTTAATTCCAGATAGTGTTTTTTAATGTTCAAATTCCACTGTCTGCCATGGCAGTATTTGAACCCAGGCTTCCAGAACATTACCTGGGTCTCTGGATTAACAGAGATAATATCACTAGGCCATTGCATCCTGAATCCCCTTCCTTCTTCTTAATATCAACATGCCCCGGACTATAAAAATACTCCTCCCTAATCTTACCATCATTCATGTACTTCTCCTTGGTGACTACCAAAGCAAAATACTCATTAACAACAACCCCATTTCCTCTGGCTTCACACAAATTCCCTCCTTTATCCTTGAGTGGACCTATCCTTTCTCTAGCTACCCCCTTGCTCCTTATATATGTATTAAATGCCTTGGGATTCTCCTAATTCTACTTGCCAAAGACATTTCATGGTCCCTTTTAATCCTCCTAACTTCTTGTTAAAGTTATTTTCTGCTTCCTTTAGATTCCTCAAGAGTCTTGTTTGGTTTCAGTTTCCTTTAGATATGCTTCCTTTCTCCTTTTGACTAAACTTTCAATATCTCTTGTCATTCAACGTTCTGAAATCTTGTCATTCTTAACCTTTCACCCTCGTAGGAATGTGCTGGTCCTGAACTCTGACCAAGTGTCCTTTCAAAGATTCCCTCATGTCTGATGTGGATTTACTCTCAAAGAGCCGCTCTCAATCTAATTTCTCTAGTTCTTTCTTGCCTTGTGATTTAATTAAAGGATATAAATTTAGCATCAGTGCAGAAGTATAAAAAAATTGTTCACCAAAATAAAAACGACAACTTTGGAATTTATTGAGGTATGTTACAATTGTGTATCTACTTGTACTATTATTACAAATGTAATGACTGATGGTTGTACGGTATGAGCACAATGCTATGAAATCAGATCAAGTCCTAATATGGATTTCTTACTCATATTAATACAACCTTTACATTTTTTTGTGTTATGACAACAGGGCTTGAAGATTGTGGAAGTCCCAATGCAATGAAACTATGTGTTTTTAATTTACATGCTTTATATAGAATATTATGTGTTGTAATAAAATATAATTTAGCCGAGGTTTTCTGTTTCTGTGATTGCCATCTCGGAAACCTACTGTGCGTTAAAATAAATTAGAGAATCAGAGAGAGCGATGAATGTAGAAGTGAAAACTCCATCCTTGTAGTGTTGGATAAATGCAATGATTCCATTTAATTTCATCACACAACACTAAATCTTAATTCAATCCACCTTGTAAATGCTTGTGTAATCCAAATTATTGACTTATTCTCTCCTTTAGTTTTTCATCTGTCTGAGAAAGTCACCTTGGTGGTACCAGAAAGCATTCTGCTGATTGTACTGGGCCTCATCCTGGGAGGAATTGTCTGGGCCGCTGATCACACTGCCTCCTTCACTTTAACACCAAATGTCTTCTTCTTCTACCTCCTGCCACCAATCATACTGGATGCTGGATATTTCATGCCCAACCAACAATTCTTCAGGAACATTGGATCAATTCTAATGTACGCCATCATTGGAACGGTTTGGAATACTGTAACAACTGGTCTCTCCCTCTACGGTGTCTACCGGACTGGTATTATGGGTAAGGGCAGAGATCCAAACTGCAGTTTTTCATCTACAACTGAATTGAGACCAGGGTTAAATATAGATAGCAATTGTGGCTAACTGAAGCATAAAATGGAGTTTTAGTTTTTATTCTTGTTTGTGTCTTGCCACAAGTTCTGTACATTAGCAGGGTTCTATCACGTGAAACTACTATAGTTGCATCAGACTCTGGAGAGGCATTTCCTCAACATTCTGATGGCCCTGCTGTCTTTATTTCCTGTATTCTGAGCAGGAGAGCAAGGATACCTCCAAGATGAGGCACTCTCCTGGTCCCTAACCTACCTGAGCAGCATCGACCTCCCCCAGCGACGCTGCCACGGTTCCAGAGCTGTAGGCCTTCTGTTTGGGTGCCTAGATCATATATAAGGTGGCAATATAGAAGCTTGGAATATAGGAGACCACCTCCTGGAAGATTGTGACACTTCTTTGCACTTCTTTCTAGTGCGGGATTAGACCTCCCATTTGGGCCTGACTTTGGAGAACTCAGCCTAATGTTTCAGGCCATTGATCTTTTAGCTGAACTGGAAAAAGGGGTGCAACCGATTTTAAGCAGGTACAAAGGATTGGGGAGGGGATGAGAGCAAGGTCATGGGGAACATGTGTGATATGGTAGAAGATAGAAGAGATTAAATCACGAAAGGAATTATGGTGCAGAGCAAAAGGAGTTGGTAATGGGACAAGTTAAGAAATGAAAAATGTGTCAAGATCAGTGTAAACATGAAAGGCAGAATTATCACCAGATTTTCTTATTTCCATTCAAGAGGGCATTGATTTAACTTCTCAGGTGAGAGACCCAATATACATAGCACCTCTGATAAGAACAGGATATCCCAAGTTGCTTTATAACCAATGGAATATGTATGGAATGTATTGTAGTAAAGGAAATGCTGCAGCCAATTTAGCAATCTGACAATAATCAGATGATTTTTTTTCATAATGTTGATAATAGAATATTATATAGGCTGGGAAATTGGGAATAGCTCTCTTGTGTTTCTGCCAATCATTACCGTGGGATTGTTTATGTGCACCTGAGAAGACAGACAGGGCCTTGGATTTAATGCCTCGCCTGAGACAAGGCACACAGGTCTGACAGCATAGCGTTTCATCAGGATTGCACAGACAAATCCTCCATGGTTCTGTTATCAATTCTCTTAAACAAAGCCTGAAACCAGCATTACTTAACAAGACTGGCACAACTGAGCCAAGGCTGACAGTAGTTAAGACCCAACAGCAGTTGCTGGAAATTTCAACCAAAACCAAAAATAAACTGGAAGTATTCAGCAGGTCAGGTGGCATGTGTGGAGACAATCAGAAAGTTGACACTTCAGGTCAGTGAATTTCATTTCAGAATACACATCCATATATAGACTCTTGGCCCCACCCTCTCAAGCAACACCAACTCTATCCCAGAGTTGTTTTGTTCACAGTTTTATTTTTTCCCTTTATCTCATCTGCTGCTTTAACAAAAATCCTCTAACTTCCTTTCAGAAGTGATTGAGTTCTGACCTGTCTTGCTCTGAACTTGCAATTTCTCAGATCCAATCCTGACATTAATGTTGGTGTCAAACTCACTGCAAGTGTAATGCCATGTTTGTCTGGTATATTATACTCTACCATGCAAAGGCCCAATGCCAACTCTCCAGCACTTCATCCTACCTCTCTTGCAATATGACCCCACCACAGAACATCCCCACACCTGTCACTGATATCACCATCTCGGGTACCTTCCTTCTACATCTTCTGATGTAATAGACCACCAATCCTGAACACGTCCATCTCAAAATCCATATGTAAATTGACCTTTTGATCAGCTTGTTCCTACTCTGCTAAGCTGGTGTTTATCTATCTTGATTCTGATTAGATTAGATTCCCTACAAGTCCACACTGACCCTCCAAAGAGCAACCCACCCTTCGGCCCAACAAGTCCACACTGACCCTCCGAAGAGCAACCCACCCAGACCCATTCCCCTACATTCATCCCGGACTAATGCACCTAACACTACGGGCAATTTAACATGGCCAGTTCACTTAACCTGCACATCTTTGGACTGTGAGAGGAAACCGGAGTACCCGGAGGAAACCCAAGCACACACGGGGAGAATGTGCAAACTCCACACAGACAGTTGCCCGAGGCAGGAATTGAATCTGGGTTCACTGTGAGGCAGCAGTGCTAACCACTTTGCCAATGTGCCACCCAATTTTATTTTACCTACCTTCCTAACTACATAATCGACTTTTCCAATGTCTGACATCACTTCAGCAGTTTCCTGTTTTCAGGCACTAACTGTCTTCTCTGCACAATGAATGTCGTTTCCATAGTTCCTCCATGGCCTCTCTGTGTCCCTAAATGACTCAACCTTCCAAAATCTCTGGAGGTCTCCAATTCTGTCCCTTTGCACAATTCCTGATCTCCTTCACTAAAGCTGGCCAGGTCTTCTGCTGCCCCCAGTTGATTCTGGAATTCCCTCTCTAGACTTTACCATCCCACTCCAAACTCCTTTTAAGTCACTCTTTAGAATGTAATGTTTTGACCAACCATTTGGCCATTTCTCCGACTGTTGGTTTATGTGGCTCAGTGGCTCGAGTGAGGTGTTATGGAAAGTTTTACTGCATCAAGGTGCTATATAAATTCATATTGTTTCTTATCCTAGGAATGGCTGAGAGCTGACATTCTTTGTGGTTTCCATTTGGTTTGCAGGAAATCTTGATGCTGGCCTCCTGGAATTCCTCCTGTTTGGAAGTGTGATTGCTGCAGTTGACACAGTCGCTGTGTTGACTGTGTTTGAAGAGATTCACGTGAATGAAGCATTGTTTATCATTGTCTTTGGAGAATCTCTGCTTAATGATGGAGTCACTGTGGTACGTTCACACTGGCATTTAACTTTCTTCATTGCTTATCCTGTTTAGTTTGGTAATGAAGGGAAATTTTTTGATTTGCGCAAACACATTTTTCAGTTTGGATATAGATATATTGTCACAGATGTGTGAGATTAGATCAAAAGTCATTATTTAAAAATTCATTCTTGGTCATTGCTGGCAGGAATGGCATTTACCGTTCATCTTTAGAAGATGGTGGCCTTCTCTTCAAACTGTTCCAATCCCTGTGGCATTTTTTGTAACAGTTTGATACAACTGAGTGGTCTGATACCAGGCCATATTAATTTCAGTCACATAGGTGTGGGACTGCAGTAACATATAGGCCAGATCAAGTAAGAATGACATGCCTTGTAGCCTAAGTAACCCAGTTGTTCCTGTTTTTAGACATTCCAACAACATCATGGCAGATTTTACAGATAGAAGCTAGATAGTTTCCAGAATTTTGTAAAACTGAATTTAAGCTGATTTGAGTTTTCATTCTCTGAGTTATAAGTGCAGTACCATAACTACTACATAGCCATATCTGGGAGTTAATGTGAGGAGGCAATGGCCTTATGGTATTATAGCTGGACTGTTAATCCAGAGACCCAGGTTATGTTCTGGACAGCTGGGTTCAAATTCTGCCATGGCAGATGGTGGAATTTGACTTCAATAAATATCTGGAATGAAAGAGTCTACTGATGTCCAAGTATCCATTGTCAAGAAAGACCCATCTGGTTTGCTAATGTCCTTTAGGGACCTGCCATCCTTACCTGGTCTGGCCTTTGTGTGACTCCAGACTCACAGCAATGTGATCAACTCTTAGTAAAGTCACAAGTCACATGCACCAAGTTATAGTCGAAAAGCTTTATTTGAAAGCAAATGTTTTCGGAGCAATGATCCTTTGTTAGACTATAACCTGGCGTCGTGTGACTTCTGATTTTGTCCAGGCCAGTCCAACACTGGTACCTCCACATCCTACCCTCTGGGCAATTAAGGATGGGCAATAAATCTTGGCCTAGTCAACAATGCGCTCATCCCATGAACAGATTTTCTCATGTCTTAAAATTTTCTGGTATGGTACATTTCACAAGTGGATTTGCTTTTTCTATCAATTATAGATGTGATTTTCCCAATAAATTGTGTTGATGTTATGGAATAAAAAACTTCAAATTTGCTCACAGTTCCAAGGGAAATGTATCAACAGCTGGTTGCTGTATAAAGATTATTGGTACTTTACATAGACTTGCATCAAAACTACTAAGTATTGAATGCCCACCTATTGACTATCTCACGATCTCTAAGTGAGATCAATGCTAGCTTCTGTTAAATTGTGAGCAGTTTTGTGTCAGATCAATCTTTTAGCACAAATCATAATTACAAAGTCCTTTTTTGTCCAGTCATTCCTAAGGTCACTTAATTTGTCTGTTGCCACCGGAGTTAGAATGATAGTGGAGTTATTGACTGACCAAAAATTAATCACTAACAGTTAGTTTACAAAAGAAAAACTGTCTGAAGCTGACAGTTGTGGGGAATGTGGAATACAAGTTACCTATTGCTCCCAAGTGTGCTACATGAACCACATCTCCCCTCAAAGTGCAGGAGTCCTGTAGAACCTATTGTCAAAAAATAGTGAAAAGAGTTGATAATCTTTCTGTGACCTTAACTAATTAGAAATAAGGGTTGCTGCATCTGAGCATATACCTGGAACTTTCAGCACGTGATCTCCAGCCTCCACTGAGTGCCTGAGTTGTCAATTCTCACCACACATTAAATCAGCTGATATAAGGCAACAAGAAATAGGAACAAAGTAGGCTAGTCACCCCAAAATTGTGTTCTGCCATTCATTAAGATCATTGTTATAGAGTCATAGAGATGTACAGCATGGAAACAGACCCTTCGGTCCAACTCATCCACACCGATCGGATATCCTAAATTAATCTAGTCCCATTTATCAGCACTTGGCCCATATCCTTTAAACCCTTCCTATTCATGTACCCATCCAGATGCCATTTAAATGTTGTAATTGTACCAACCTCTATTACTTCCCCAGGCAGCTCTTTCCATACACTCACCACCCTCTGCAAAAGATTGAAAACGTTGACCCTTAAGTCTCTTTCATATCATATCCCTCTCACCTTAAACCTATGCTCACTAGTTTTTAATTCCCCTCCCCTAGGAAAAAGACCTTGGCTATTTACTCTACCCGTGCCTGTCATGATTTTATAAACTTCTATAATGTCACCCCTCAGCCTCCGATTCTCCAGGGAAAATAGCCCCAGCCTATTCTGCCCCTTCCTATTGCTCTGACCCTCTAACCCTGGAAACATCCTTATAAATCTTTTCTAAATGCTTTTAATTTTCACAACATTCTTCCTTAGCAGAGAGACCAGAATTGAATGTAGTATTCCAAAAGTGGCCTAACCAATGTCCTGTACAGTCACAACAAGACCTCCCAACTCCTATACTCATGACACTGATCAATAAAGGGTATAGGTTTGCTCGCTGAGCTGTAGGTTTGATATCCAGACGTTTCATTACCTGGCTAGGTAACATCATCGTGGCGACCTCCAAGTGTCTCCTGCTTTCTATCTATATCTTTGTCCTGGATGGGGTTCCTGGGGTTTGTGGTGATGTCATTTCCTGTTCGTTTTCTGAGGGGTTGATAGGTGGCATCTAGACCTATGCGTTTGTTTATGGCGTTGTGGTTGGAGTGCCAGGCCTCTAGGAATTCTCTGGCATGTCTTTGCTTAGCCTGTCCCAGGATAGATGTGTTGTCCCAGTCGAAATGGTGGTTTTTTTCATCCATGTGTAGGGCTATATGAGGGAGAGAGGGTTGTGTCTTTTTGT
>NC_057738.1:25439425-25443806 GCF_004010195.1 Chiloscyllium plagiosum
ACTGTATTTTTTGAGTATCCGTTCTTCTTGAATAAGTTGTATAGGTGGTTCTCCTCTGTTTTCCGAAGTTCGTCTGTGCTGCAGAGTGTGGTGGCTCATTGGAATAGTGTTCTGATACAGCTTCGTTTGTGTGTGTTGGGATGGTTGCTGGTGTAGTTAAGTATTTGGTCAGTGTTTGTCGGTTTTCTGTATTCGCAGGTTTGTAGTTCTCCATTGTCCTTTCTTTCAACTGTGACGTCCAGGAATGCGAGTTTGTTGTCAGTTTCTTCCTCCTTAGTTCACCAAAGAGGCTAAGCAAAGACATGCCAGAGAATTCCTAGAGGCCTGGCACTCAAACCACAACGCCACAAACAATCACATAGATCTAGATACCATCTATTAACCCCTCAGAAAACGAACAGGAAATGACATCACCCACAAACTAATCAATAAAGACAAGCATAATAAATGTCTTTTTCATTATCCTACCTTGATACAACATTCCTTACGTCCACTTTCCTGCCTTTTCCCTGTAACCCTTGATTGCCCTACTGATCAAAAATCTATCTTAATCAGCCTTAAGTTTATATGACTCTGCTCACACAGGAGGCTGGAAGAACATAGCAAGCCAGGCAGCTTCAGGAGCTCGAGAAGTCAACGTTTCAGGTGTAACCCTTCCTCACCTGAAATGTTGATCTCTCCACCTCCTGCTGCTGCCTGGATTGCTGTGTTCTTCCAGCTTCCTGCTTGTCTACCTTGGATTCCAGCATCTGCAGTTTGTTTGTCTCACACAGGTCTCTGCGGCAAGGAGTTCCAAAGGCACTCAACACTCTGAGAGAAAAAATATTTGACTCTTAAATGTCTGTCATATGGCCTCTTTTTGTTTACTGCCAACATTTTTATGACTAACAACTAAAGTTATTCAAATAAAATTGGGTGGGGAGAAACATACAATTTTAGTTGACACCACCTATGTTTCTTCCTCTTGGGTTTACTGAGAGTCTGGATCTTTAATTCTTGGACACTTCAGGATGATCTTACAGGCCTTTGCAGTGCAAGCACAAAATTGACTTAACATTTGTTTTACTTACACCATTACGTTCTGATTACTATAGACCAGCTAATTTATCTTTACTGACAACATTCAGGACTTGGAAAACTAAAAATAGCATTGTTTGCAACCTAAGGGGAGCACACAAATCAGCACAGATATACGAGGTGGTGCAAAAGTAGTAATTTATCTCAGGAATCTGGTTACCATGGTATCAGAATGGGTTCCAGTAAGTTGTGGAAATGAGCTGGCCAACCAATGAGGGATTTAGTATGGTATTGTATTTACACATTGCCATGTTCCCAGTTCAAATATACAAACTGAAGTGATTTCAATAACCTCTCAGTAGTGGTGAGACACATAATATTTGGATTTAGTAATTAAACCAGACTTTCAGAAGAATTGGGTGGAATATAGTTTACAACATAATGGATTTTTGTGTATAAATCCTTCTTCTACACTTGATAGTGGTGTAGTGTTTAATGAGTTCAAGTTTAATAGATGTCATTGTTAAGTGAATGAAGTTCCTCTTTAAAATTACAAGGAATTAGTGTAACAAATTGCCTGTGCCGGAGGAAGAATGGGTTATGGGTGGAATCTGGTACGGGTCTGAGCAACAAAGGCATACTGAGGTAGTATTGGACTAGATTGGAGAGGTCTGTCTTCATGTTCAGAGCATCTCACTGCAGTCTTTATAATTTTGCTGAGCAGCAAGGTGAGCTTTTCACTAGGCAGCAGTGAAATAGATCAACAGAGGCAGGTATCTTGTCCCCAAGTCTCCTTTTATTTACAGTGTTTGATTTTAGTACTGCCTCATTCAGAGTCAGATACCAGAGTGTCAGCATCTCTGACTCCCACCCTTTTCATATGTCAGCCAAGGCTCCCTAATTGGGCCAGATTAACAGCCCAATCAGGATACTCATATTCCATAAGGTCCAACTGTCTGACCTAATTAAAATCACCACAAGCAGCAAGTTGCCACTTAAGGAGATGTTATACATCTCTATTAATACCACAAATTGTTAAATGCACCAATTGTTGATGCACAAGTTGCATCATTGAATATTCAGCGTTCTATCTTACCAGACAAGCCAGATATCAAGAAATCTTGACAGGCGAATCAGAGTGGGTATCTGGGGAATTCAGCTTGCCACTGACTATGTTGAGCTTCCAGGTTGCTCAGCAACAAATAATACCTCAGGGCACTGATACAGAGGACAATGCACCCCTCAAAAGACATTGACATCTGACATTTGCCAACTCTCCCATGACTATCATGGCACTTCTTTGATCCACTTGCAGGCTACTGAGGAAGCACAGAATTGTATTGTCGGGTACCACTGGCAACTGACAGTGAAAGGCTGCAGCAGGGACACTTTGCAAGCACAGGCGGGCATCAGCTTGCACATTGGACCAGGTTGCATCTCAAGACTGCTCACTTGCTCTTTTACTGCATATTCACTCGATGCCTCCCTGCAGCCTTGCTCCATCCATGCCTTCCCTTGTCTTGCCTTGCCATGCCATGCCCTGTCTGTTAGCACATTGGTATTGGAGTTTCTGATTGAACCAAACTGATGATGCACTGCCTTTATTGCCATGCTCTTTTGCACAGATACACAGAAAGCTTGCTTATCATACTTATCTTTCAGGATCTATCTGAGCTGGGCGTTTGAAATCAGTCAGAGGTCTGGAGTGAATACAGACCTAGGTGTGCATCTGTCAGTCATTTAACGTGGTGAGGGCAGTGCAGGAGAGAGAGAGAGCGAGAGAGAGAGAGAGAGAGAGAGAGAACATGCATAGTTACTGCCTTTGCTGTTTTTGAATTCATGTGTCGCTGGGCATCAGAGTGCATCTGGGAAAATTAACAAACAGTGAATTTCACAACAAATCTTGGAGGAACTGGTTTGGGTGAAGTTCACAGCACAGAATCAGATAAGTTAATGTTGTTTTAAGTCTGTCCAAGAGAAAGGCTGTATTAGTGAGTACAGTGGGTTCTTTCTTGATTATATGTTTTGGAGATAAGTCTCTTGATTAAACTTAAAATATAAGTCATAGCTATTAATTTAACCTGGGGCAGTGTTTGTAGAGGAATAAGACGGTGTTATTTTCTGGGTCTGTAGATTGTGAAGCAGCAAAAATGGCCTTTGCAGTGGTATGTACTTCTTGTCAGATTAGATTAGATTAGATTACTTACAGTGTGGAAACAGGCCCTTCGGCCCAACAAGTCCACACCGCCCCGCCGAAGCGCAACCCACCTTTACCCCTTACCTAACACTATGGGCAATTTAGCATGGCCAATTCACCTGGCCTGCACATCTTTGGACTGTGGGAGGAAACCGGAGCACCCGGAGGAAACCCACGCAGACACGGGGAGAATGTGCAAACTCCACACAGTCAGTCACCTGAGGCGGGAATTGAACCCGGGTCTCTGGCGCTGTGAGGCAGCAGTGCTAACCACTGTGCCACCGTGCCGCCCACCGTGAGAGTTTAAAGAGAGTTTAAGGGTTACTGCGGATTATATCTGCCATAAATGCTGTTGGATGCAAATCTTATCAGATCGAGTGGATTGATTGGAGAGACAGATAGAAGCGATGAGGAATTTGCAACAGCAACAGTATGTGATGGATGGCAGTTATAGGAAGGGGGGAAAGTCTCAGATACAGTCACATAGATGGGTTAACTCCAGGAAGGGTAAGAGAAGTCGGCACCTAGGGCAGGAGTCTTTTGTGGATATACCCATTTCAAAGAGGTATGCTGTTTTGGAAAATGTAGGGGGTGATGGATTCTCAGGGGAACGTAGCAAAGTTTCTGGTATTGAGACTGGCTCTAATGCAATGACACATACTTCGGCTTCCAAGAGATCAATTGTTTTAGGGGATTCTGTAGTCCGAGGTACAGACAGACATTTCTGTGTCCAGCAGAGAAAAAGTAGAATGATGTGTTGTTTCCCTGGTGCCAGAATCAAGGATGTCTCAGGGAGGGTGCAGAATGTTCTCACGGGGGAGAGAGACCAGCAAGAGGTCATTGTCCACATTGGAACCAATGATATAGGAAGGGTAAAGGTTGAGATTCTGAAGGGAGATTACAGAGAGTTAAACAGAAATTTAAAAAGGAGGTCGTCGAGAGTAGTAATAACTGGATTACTCCCAGTGGTATGAGCTAGTGAAGGAAGGAATAGGAGGATAGAGCAGATGAATGCATGGCAGAGGGGCTGATGTATGGGAGAAGGATTCACATTTTTGGATCATTGGAATCTCTTTTGGGGTAGAAGTGACCTGTACAAGAAGGATGGATTGCACCTAAATTGGAAGGGACTAATATACTGGCAGGGAAATGTGTTAGAACTACTTG
>NC_057738.1:25444800-25445961 GCF_004010195.1 Chiloscyllium plagiosum
ACATGAGATAGCGTTGGCAAATAGAATTAAGGAGAATCCTAAGGGTTTTTACAAATATGTTAAGGACAAAAGGGTAACTAGGGAGAGAGTAGGGCCCCTCAAAGATCAGCAAGGCGGCCTTTGTATGGAGCCACAGAAAATGGGGGAAATGTTAAATGAATATTTTGCATCAGTATTTACTGTGGAAAAGGATATGGAAGATATAGACTGTAGGGAAATAGATGGTGACATCTTGCAAAATGTCCAGATTACAGAAGAGGAAGTGCTGGATGTCTTGAAACGGTTAATGGTGGATAAATCCCCAGGATCTGATCAGGTGTACCTGAGAACTCTGTGGGAAGCTAGGAAAGTGATTGCTGGGCCTCTTGCTGAGATATTTGTATCATCGCTAATCACAGGTGCGGTCCTGGAAGACTGGAGGTTGGCAAACGTGGTGCCACTGTTTAAGAAGGGCAGTAAAGACAAGCCAGGGAACTATAGACCGCTGAGCCTGACCTCAGTGGTGGGAATGTTGTTGGAGGAATCCTGAGGGACAGGATGTACATGTATTTGGAAAGGCAAGGACTGATTAGGGATAGTCAACATGGCTTTGTGCTTGGGAAATCATGTCTCATAAACTTGATGGAGTTTTTTGAAGAAGTAACAAAAAAGATTGATGAGGACAGAGCAGTAGATGTAATCTATATGGACTTCAGTAAGGCGTTCAACAAGGTTCCCCATTGGAGACTGATTAGCAAGGTTAGATCTCATGGAATACAGGGAGAACTAGCCATTTGGATACAGAACTGGCTCAAAGGTAGAAGACCGAGGGTGGTTTTGGAGGGTTGTTTTTCAGACTGGAGGCCTGTGACCAGTGGAGTGCCAGAAGGATTGGTGCTGGGTCCTCTACTTTTTGTCGTTTACATAAATGATTTGGAGCGAGCATAAGAGGTACAGTTAGTAAGTTTGCAGATGACACCAAAATTGGAGGTGTAGTGGACAGTGAAGAGGGTTACCTCAGATTACAACAGGATCTTGACCAGATGGGCCAATGGGCTTAGAAGTGGCAGATGGAGTTTAATTCAGATAAATGCGAGGTGCTGCCTTTTGGGAAAGCAAATCTTAGCAGGACTTATACACTTAATGGTAAGGTCCTAGGGAGTGTTGCTGAACAAAGAGACC
>NC_057738.1:25446301-25471697 GCF_004010195.1 Chiloscyllium plagiosum
TTTTCATGCAGAGGGTGGTGCGTGTATGGAATGAGCTGCCAGAGGATGTGGTGGAGGCTGGTACAATTGCGACATTTAAGAGGCATTTGGATGGGTATATGAATAGGAAGGGTTTGGAGGGATATGGGCCGGGTGCTGACAGGTGGGACTAGATTGGGTTGGGATATCTGGTCGGCGGGGACAGGTTGGACGAAGGGTCTGTTTCCATGCTGTGCATCTCTATGACTCTATGACTCTAAGGAGTGTGCAGTGGGCCTTGCAGGGGCAACTGTTGGGGAGTAAAAGGAGTTGGGGGATCAAGGCAGGGGGCAAGGAGGTAGGCAGCGGAAGTGGGAACAAGGACAGCGACAGGGGAATCTCAAAATGTATGGAGGAGGTGGATATGTTGAACAGCATCTGAAGACATGGCTACTGGAGGGGTGTTGGGTATTGGGGCTACATGATGACCATCACAGCTTCCAGAAGAAAGCATAGACGCTGGGCAACATTATGATATAATGTTGGAGCTCAAGGGGCAGTAAGAACAGTTGGAGGTGAAGTTTGATGTGGTGGGTGTCCACATGAGGGATGAGTGGAAGTGGCCTGTCTGGCTAATGTAAGGTAAAAAGGGACATGGAGGTTCTCTCGAGGGTAGTTGACAACTCGACAAAGCCTGATGTTGACAGTTGGCTCCAGGAGTTATGTTCCCTGCCTTTGCTTGCCATTCTGTACACACACAATCCAAATGGAAAATGGCTGGGACAACTCCCATCATGGGCGGAGTCAATGTCAGTTTAATGGGTGAAAGCACAGGATCCACAACCACTGGATGTTAGGGCACTGGAGGATCAAATATATGCAGTATCCTTTTGCAACTCCAGCTATATTTTGTTTGCAAATGTTTCCTCTTACATAGACAATGCATGCAGAGCAATGGCTATTATGCATTGAATGTTGGTCAAAGGCAAATTGCGCCATGCCATTGTGCTTGAAAACCTAACGCTGGGATCTCAGACATTAATCTTTGAGGAGAAAGTGAGGTCTGCAGATGCTGGAGATCAGAGCTGAAAATGTGTTGCTGGGACAGCGCAGCAGGTCAGACAGCATCCAGGGAACAGGAGAATCGACGTTTCGGGCATAAGCCCTTCTTCAGGAAAGAAGAAGGGCTTATGCCCGAAACGTCGATTCTCCTGTTCCCTGGATGCTGTCTGACCTGCTGCGCTGTTCCAGCAACACATTTTCAGCTCTCAGACATTAATGCCAATAACATGAAAGGATGGAAAAGCCGAGTGGAACTTCCAAGGGTGCTGTGGGTTGCGCCATGTAAGCATGACAACGGATGGACTTGAATAAATGCAATGGAAGCTGGATAGCTTAAGAAGTGTCTAGGATAGGAAAGTGGTCTCACTACAGCAGGCACTCCCTTTTTGATGTAATGTGCTGGTCTCTCAGCCAGATTGGCACTTTTACCAAGTTGGTGCACATGCTATGACCAGGATCTTGGTAGTACTGGTGGTAAGACTGCCTAAAAGTGCAGTTCCACTGGCTTGGAGCAGTCTGGGGAGGCCCTCGCCAGTATAGTTTGGACAAGAGTGTGCTATCTGCTCTGATGAACTGGAGCAAACAAAGTAATTATGTGATGGATTCAGAGGAATTAGGGGGATTGAGGGCAGTTATCAGAGGAGAAGGAGGAGGACATTGGTCTGGAGGAAGTTCTCCTTGTGGATGACAGAGCTCAGCTGCAACTGGGTGTTACAGGGCAGACAGGACCTGACTGATGCCTGGTTCCAGTAGATGGGAGCTGGGTTCAGAGGACCATCATAGACTGCGAAGGGCAAGATTCCAGTACTTGGTTTGCATTGTGGGGGGTGAGTGTAGCTCAGTGTTCTTTCCTCTTTTGCCGCCTGTCAATAAAAAAAACTAATGTTTGGGCTTATCCAGATGTGATGTTCCCCTGATGCACTATGAGTGGACATTGAAGAAACAATGGTGGTAGCTTTTAGATAGAGTGTTTGGAAGGGATGTAGTGACGGACAGGGCAAGTGCGTGGCCTGGTGGTAAAATGGTGAAGAGGCCGAGAAAATGGGGCTTTATGTCTGAGTGAGCAACAGCCGTGCTGGCTTAGTGCTGTTTGTACACAGCATGGTCCTGTGGCTGCTGTGTCATTAGACTGCCGGTGAGGCACAATGGTGGATTACCAGTGCCTGCCTGGGTACACTGTGTCCTTTTAAAGATGGCGCAAGCTGCTGGTTATTTAGTGGATGTAGTGTGAGTGGTGAGATGTCCTGGAAGAAAGGGTGGTAAGATGGGTGTAGAATCGGACACCATGGTGGTGGGGGTAGATAGTTAATGAGGAGAGTTTAGCAAGATACAGTGAGAAATATCATTGGGCTTCACGAGACAAAAAAACTCGTCATAACTCACACTTAGCCTAAAATGAGTAAGATTCTGCCCAGTGTTTCTAACAATAGGATTTCAGGGTCCTCTGACCCACTGCTAGCATAGACACTGAATAAAGAACTCTCATTCCCATTGTATCATTCACTAACTCTGGATGTCTCAAAATGCTACATGGTTAAGTACTCTTGATGTGTAGCTACTATTGTAGGGTTGTGAGTCAATTAATTTGAACACAGCATTGAAGTAAACAAACAGATAAACAAACTTTTAATGATGCCGATTGATGGATAAATATTCACCAGAAGACCGGAACAAGGTCCCTCTCTTGAAATAATTATTGAGAGTCCTGAAATAGTGCCTCTGACCGTGCGGCATTCTTTTGGAACTGCTGTGGAATGTCAGCCTGAAATAAAACCAAAGTGCTGGAGAGATCTCCAAAGACCGAGCAGGTACAATTAGAAGATTCAAAAAACATTTGGACAGGTACATGAATAGGAAAGGTTTGGAGGGATATGAGCCAAACTCAAGCACAGGACTAGTCTAGTTTGGTAAACCTGTTGGCGTGGATGAATTGGACCGAAGGGTCTGTTTCCATGCTGTGTGACTCTATGACTCTTTGTTTTTATTTCAGATTTCCAGCATCTGCAGTATTTTGATTTAGTTTAGGACAGCATGGTGGCTCAGTGGTTAGCACTGCTGCCTCACAGCGCCAGGGACTCAGGTTCAATTCCAGCCTCAGGTGACTGTCTGTGTGGAGTTTGCACTTTCTCCCCATGTCTGCGTGGGTTTCCTCCACAGTTCAAAGGTGTGCAGGTCAGGTGAATTGACCATGCAAAAATACCCATATTTTTCAGGGATGTGTAGAATAGGTGCAGTAGCAGGGGTAAATGTAGGGAATTGGGTCTGGGTGGGCTACTCTTCAGAGGGTAGGTGTGGACTTGTTGGACTGAAGAGCCTGTTTTCACACTGTAGGGCTTCTATGATTTTATGAAATGTCAGCCTTGATTCTGCTGCAATCTTTCAGGTTGGACTCATACCTATGTTTTCTTGTGTCATTCACAAGAGAGCTATCACTGAGTCAACACTGACCAAAGTTAGTTATAGCCTTAAAAGTGGAGAGATCTCTTTTTGTTTTTGGGACATGGGCATCACTGGTAAGGCCAGCAGCTGTTCCATTCCAAAAATGACCTTGAACTATGTTGTTTACCAGGCCATTTCTGAGGGTAGGTAAGAGTCAACTGCATTGCTGTGGGTCTTCGGTCTCTTGTAAGCCAGAACAGGTAAAGATGGCAGATTTCTTGTGCTAAAGGACATTAGTGAACTAAATAAGTTTTTACATCAATCAGCCTGATTACCTTTGGGTTGGCTTTATATTTTCGATTCTATTGAGTTTGAATTTTACCATCTGCCATGACGGAAACCAAACCCATATCCCCAGATCATTAGCCTGTGGTTCTGGATTACTAATTCAGTAATATTACAGTTTTACCACCACCTCCACCCAAACATGCCCTGTGTGATTGCTGTGGGGGAGAACACTGATGGGTTATGTGCAGGGAATAACTTGCAGTCACATGGTATTAATGTTGTCAGAGTTTCTGGCATTCTCTTGCCTCTAGGTCAAAGGATTGTGGGTGACTTGAGAAAATAATCCAGGACATTTCAGTGAAGATGACCATAATTTGTCCAGGCAGCATCCAAGGAATTCCTGAAGAAGGGCATATGTCCGAAACGTCGATTCTCCTGCTCCTTGGATGTTGCCTGACCTGCTGCGCTTTACCAGCAACACATTTTTTAGCTCTGATCTCCAGCATCTGCAGTCCTCACTTTCTCCATAATTTGTCCAGTCAAACATGATTGATTGAAATATGTAAGATTGGCTCCCCCTAGTGGTTTATAGACAAAGCACAAGTACAATAATTTTTAAGTGCAGCAGTAGCTTTTCTTAGGTTATATATTGACAAACTACATTTGCCCTGTACATTTTTCATACTTACACAAATTTGGATACACCCGCTATTGATCAATCCAACCTTGAAAATTATTCAGATTAGAAGAGATGGCTTGGATTTATTATCATATTCTAAAATTCTTCCAAATCTTCAATTACTTTTGTAACATGGGCCCCCTGTTGTGTAGGTAAATACAGCAGCCAATTAGTGCATATCAAAATCCCAATTAACCTTCTATTTTTATAGCACTTTTCAGGGCAGCAAAGGATTCCAAAGTCCTTCACAGCCAATGAACTACTTTTGAAGTGTTTCTATGGTAGAATATAAGAAACATATAAAGTAGAAAAAATGTTAATGGCTGAGACTGTTTACCAGGATGTAGTTTTAATTTGCTATTTCTTTACAGAGCCATCTGGTCAATTGTGTCCCTCTGATCTAATAAAATTGGCAGAAGGATCTGAGTTTTAACATTCATCCAGACAGTAATATCTCTGACAATGCAGTACTCTTGTAGTAGTGCCATGAAATGCCTAGATTAAGCACTTCAACTCACTTAAGCTGAACTCGGGCTTTATTCGACTGATGACTGCATCTTTTTAATGAAACTATTAACTCTGCAGCCACTGCATAGTAATAACATGTATAACCTGTAGTTGATTTGATTTGAATTACTTATCATCATTTGTATATGTTACAAATACAGTGAAAAGTGTTGTTTCATGTCATCAATCTCAAGCTCCATCTTAAAACACAAAGAATAAACTAAAAGACAGAATATAAAGCCAAAAAAAAGGGTTCGTCTTATAGTCTTATCTTAATAAAGTTAGGTGGTCTTTGGAAAAGCTCTTGATTCTAGCTCATCCAAGTGTCTGGATCCGGGCTCCTCCATCCTGGTGCTTCAAGTGCTGCTAAACCAATGACACTGCTGCAACAATCTGCCTGCCACACAATTGAGCAATGTCGCATACACATTTCTGTGTTAGTTCAATGTCAAGTACAGAGGCTCTACATCCCAACAACTGGCTGATTGTGATATGTTCCTCCTATTGTTCATAGTAGCCGGACTACAACTTATACTCAACCGGCCAGTGTTTGGAAAACTTAAAACATTGGGTCTATTGTTAGATGTCATTTTGCAATTCAGCAACACCTGCTGAACAACCCTGAATGTGCTAAAAATACAGAAATAACCAATTTAAGATAATCCGTTAAACTCATAATGTGGCTTATTTATGCTCAATAGAAGTGATATAGATTTGTATGCACAAATCAGTTCTCTGCAAAGGAATACGTTCAAGCCTTGTTTATTTTCTGACTTACCTTGAATCTTTGAACATTTAGTTCCCACATTGCTTACTCTGTGAGAATACCTTGGCCAATCAATGACTTAGCAACCAGGCAGCACCTTTTCTCTGGACTTATAAATTATTATGATCATTTTAAATATGGTATTTTTACATTTGTCCTGATGAAATTAAGACTAAAAGCTTTGGTAATATGTTTTTCATCAGTATTCAAATTCTGTGCTACCAAGTAGCCGAAAGTGAGGACTGTAGATGATGGAGCTCAGAGTCTAGATTAGAGTGGTGCTGGAGTCTAGATTAGAGTGCTGCCTGACCTGCTGTGCTTTTCCAGCACCACTCTAATCTAGACTCTGTGCTACCAAGTGACTGTTTGATTATTTAAGGTGTTGTGAAATCCATTACTGGAAATTAAGATGTATAAATCAAGGGGCTTTTCATCTCAGGAGGTTTCTATAAAATAAAGACAGAAAATATTAGAAATACTCAACAAATCTGACAACATCTACAAAGAAGAAATCAGAGTTAGCCTTTCAAGTTGGTGAGCTTTCATTATAACTGTTCTGATGAAAAGTAATTGATTTGGAACATTGACTTGGATTTTGCTGACCATTGGGATTCTCCCTGTTGTGGTCCCACCTTTAGCCATTTTATCAACAGTAGAATCAGATGCAGAGAGGCTGCCCACCTCATGGTGGGGGTGGGGTGGGCACGCAGCTGATTTATATGATTAAAGGACAAAGAAGGGGCCTTTTTATGCTGCCTTTGGCTCTTTCCTGATGGTAGGGTCACGTTTGCCATGTGGAGAAACTGCTAGCCAAATGGAGGTGGCCTCTCTGCCAGCAGTCCAATAGAGAAGGCTCCTTGGTATCAAATGGTTTCCCATTTTCGACCGAGATGAGCAGACTTTTTTTAAACCCCTTACAGGGTTGTAAGTCTTAGGAATTCCCTTCCCCAGAATGTGGTGAAGTGCAAGGAAAACTTTAAAGTTGGAAGTAGGTTCTTAATTAAGAATTTAAGGGTAGGAGGAATGGGTGGAAAAGTGGAGTTGAAGCCACAATCAGATCAATTAGTCTCCATAGTCCTAACAGACTACAGGGCTGTCCCTTTCACCAGACAGAGATGACTGGTGGCAGTTTAAACTGAGAGTCACAACCTCAGGCAAGTGAAGAGGTTGGGAAGGAGAGTCCTCCTGGTAACCTCAGCTGGTGCAGGAATTGGTTCCACACTGTTGGCATCACTCTGCATCACAAACCAAACTAACCAAGCTAACTGAGCTAACCAAAGTCCTTGGCTTTGTGAATTTCTTAATGTACTTAAACCTAGGACTGGAAGGTTTCACATCTCCTGTGTTCTTTACAATGACTACCCCTCCCAGTGGTGTTGGTGAGGTGCCAGGATTTCTGGCCCTGTTACTGGGGAGCATCAGGAGCCTACACATCATTCTTATTTGGAGAGTGGACCAACAGCATGCCAATTTGGGGACAGTCTGTGGTCAGGTTGCTGAGCAGGTTTTGCAGCTGGCATGCACTAGCTCAATACTAACTGATGTTAGGGCACTGATAACCATCATAAAAATTCAGCTTGTTAGCTCTGAATCTCTGCACAGATACTCCCAGTGCTACTGAGTACTTCATGTGTTTTCTGTTTTTATTTAGGATTTCTAGCATCTGTAGTATTTCAATTTGCATTAACTTCTATAAAATGTCTTTCCTGTAACTTGAGTTGATCTCGAGTGTATTTTTATTCTCCCTTTTTAGGTGCTGTACAATGTCTTTAACTCATTTGTTGCAGTTGGAGCAGGGAATATTCAAGGCCTGGACTACTTCAAAGGCATAGGTACGAGAGTTTGACTGATTTGATTTATTATTATCATATATACCGAGATACAATGAAAAGTATTGTTTTGTGTGCTAGCCAGACAAATCATACTTTACATACATACATCAGGGTTCAAAATATAGTATTACAGCTATAGAAAAGCTGCAGAGAAAGATCAACTCTAATAGAGTCATAGAAACGTACAGCACTGAAACAGAGCATTCGGTCCAACTCATCCATACTGACCAGATATCCTAAATTAATCTAGTTCCATTTTTCAGTACTTGGCCAGTCCCTCTAAACCATTCCTATTCATATACTCATCCAGATGCCTTTTAAATGTTGTAATTGTACCAGCTTCTACCATTTCCTCTGGCAGCTCATTCCATAAATGCACCACCCCCCTGAATGAAAAAGTTGCCCCTTGGGTCCCTTTTAAATTTTTCCCCTCTCTCTCGAAACATAATCACTCAAGTTCTGGACTCCCCCAATCCAATTAGAAGACTTTGTCTATTCACCTTATCCATGCCCCTCATGATCTTATAGACCTCCATTAGGTCACCCCTCAGCCTCCGACGCTCCAGGGAAAACAGCCCCAGCTTGTTCAACCTCTCCCTATAGCTCAAACCTTCCAACCCTGGCAGCATTCTTGTAAATGTTTTCTGAGCCCTTTCAAGTTTCATGACATCCTTTCTATAGGAGGGAGACTAGAATTGCGCACAATATTCCAAAATTGGCAAAACCAATGTCCTGAACAGCCACAGCATGATCTCCCAACTCCTGTGTTCAATGCTGTGACCAATAAAGGAAAGCATAGTAAATGCCATCTTCGATATGAGAGGTCCATTCATAAGTCTGATAACAGCAGGGAAGAACCTGTTCTTGAATTTGTTAGTACGTATTTTCAAACTTTTGTACCTGTTGCCCATTGGAGGGGGTTGGAAGAGAGTATAACACAGAATTGTGGTGTTGAGGATTATTATGGGGAGATGTTCTTGCCTTTTGGTACAGATTGCAGTCTATGGGTCAGGAAGTCGAGGATCCACTTGCAGAGAGTTTGGTTGCAGTTATGGTGTTGAAGGCAGAGCTAAAGTCAATAAGCAGGAGTCTGATATAGGTATCACTGTTTTCCAGATGTTGCAGAGATGCGTGTAGAGCCAGGAAGATGGCATCTGCCATGGACCAGACCATAACGAGCATAAGGAAGACAAACAAAATAAAACCTAACTTGTTTGCTTAATGTCCTTTAGGAGAAAGAAACCAGCCAGGCTTATCTGATTCAAACTATATGTGATTCCATTCCCACCCCAATGCATGCAAAGTTAAACATCCCCCTGTTCTGGCCCAGCAAGCTACTATTGTTATCAATTTAACAATGAGAATAAATGCAAACACCTCTGATAGTGCAGCATTCTCTCAGGACTGCATTGAAGAGTCATCCTGGAATGTCTGCATAAATCTCTGAAGTGGAACTTGAACTACAATCTCTTAACTAAGAGACAAGGCCTTTTCCCTGGGGTGGGGTAGTCCAGAACTAGAGGGCACAGGTTTAGGGTGAGAGAGGAAAGATATAAAAGAGACCTAAGGGTCAACCTTTTCACACAGTGGGTGGTGCATGTATGGAATGAGCTGCCAGAGGATGTGGAGGAGGCTGGTACAATTACAACATTTAAAAGGCATCTGGATGATCTGCAAATAGGAAGGGTTTAGAGAGATATGGGCCAAGCGCTGGCAAATGGGACGAGATTAGTTGGGATATCTGTTTGGCATGAATGAGTTGGACCGCAGAGTCTGTTTCAGTGCTATACATCTCTGTGACTCTATTACAATCACTCTGCAAAATCATTCAACTCTCTCCCCTGCCTCAGCTAATCTGTTGAAGTCTTTGCTCCCTCTGAACATGCCTGTAGCATTGCACTCCCAATCAATCTCCCATGTACTATAAGCTTAAATTCATCCAAAACTCTGCTGCTGTGTTTGCGTAACACCAGGTCCCATCCATTATCATCCATGTGATCATTGACCTACATCAGTTACCAGTTATACTAGTGATTGATTTTTAAATCTTCATTCTTGTTTTCAAAACCCTCCATGGCCATCTTAAAAGCTTGTTCCAGTCGTCCATCCCTCTAAGATTTATCTAATCCTGGTCCCCTGCAGACTCCTGTTTACAATTGCTCCAACATTGGTGGTTGTGCATTCAGTTAGCAAAACCCTAAAGGCCAAGGAATTCTCTCCTTGAACCTCTCTGCCTGTGTACCTCTCTTTTCTCCTGTAAGATGCTTCAGTTTGATGATCTGTCCTAAGATCATCTCAGGTGGCTTGGTGGTAAATTATTGTTTGGTAACTTGCATGTGAAGAGTCTCGCTGTGTGTTACTGCACTAAAGATGTTCTCTGAATATCAATATCCAACATTGCCTGACAATGTACAATAACATGTTGATCAATTAATGTCCTTTGTTCACATATTGTCATGTTTTACAAGAGACTGAAGTGTTAAATGGGATTATTTGTTTCTTCCTAGTTTCTTTCTTTGTTGTAAGTTTGGGTGGAATTGCCATTGGTATCATCTTTGGATTCCTATTGTCCCTGGTAACCAGATTTACCAAGCACGTGAGGGTGATCGAACCTGGATTTGTCTTTGTCATTTCTTACTTGTCCTACCTCACTTCAGATATGCTTTCCCTTTCTGCTATATTAGCGTAAGTATTTTTTTGAAAAAACTAATCAACTTTGACTATAATATTCCTTCAGCTCCATGTATTTAGCATTAGAAAGATCATTGCCAGGTCTAGGCAGAGAAATCCAACATAAAGGGGAAGGAGGAACTATTCTCCCAGCTTCATTGACTAAACTGCAGCTAGAAGGTGCGAGGTTTAACTCCCACTTAATCCTAGTTTTCAATCAAGATCACAGCATGGCTGGTTTAATGAACCATGGTGTCTCTAGGCTTCTGTGGCAAGAGTAGACAGTGTCTGATTGTTTCCAAATGATTCTTTTTGGGATTGGAGGTGATCTGGATGTTGGTTGAGCACTGGATCAGGTTGGACTTTTCCTGTTGCCCAGAAAATTACATTTGCATGTAAAGATTGGAACTTGGGTGAGTATTGCAAATACTCCACCCCACCCACTCAATTCAAGAAAGTTAACAAAATGATGGGAATTCACAAACTTGTACTGTTTATGGTTTAACTGTCAATGGATTAATTCTGGTGATCCACAGACAGACTTCTCTTCTGTAGTGACAAATGGAGTCTTAGATGAGGTTCAGTTTCCTTTTGTGAAATTGGAGGAAATTTCACTGATTTCACACATTAATTGTCCACAGATCTTCTTCTTTTGTCAACAGGAATACAATGGTATGTGGGAGAGCTAATGTGTTTCTGCAGTCAGTTCAGTTCTTCCATTAGGAGAAACGGGGTGAAGATCTGCATTCTTCCTTGCTCCTGAAACACTGGTTTCTCCAAAGCTTCCTAGGAATAGCATTATGAAACAATAATTGCAGAAAGCTTAGGAGCAGACCATCCAGACTCAGCACATGTTCAAGATTACTGACAACCAAAACAGAAATTGCTGGAAAAGCTCTGCGGGTCAGGCAGCATCTGTGGAGAAAAATCAGAGTTAATGTTTCAGGTCAAGTGGCCCTTCCTCAGAACTGACGTGAAATGTTAACTCTGATTTGTGTCCACAGATGCTGCTAGACCTTCTGAGCTTTCCAGCTGTTTCTGTTTTTGATTTACAGCATGTGTAGTTCTTTCAGTTTTTATTCAAGTTTACCCAATTGGACCTCACTTAAACAGGCATCTGGCTAAGGTTGACCAGATGAGATAGGAATGCAAAGGGAATATGTGACCTCAATATTCTAGCCTGATTTGGGAGCGGAGTGGGGAGGGGGGGGAGGTGGGTGCAACATTGTTGAATTTTCAGTTCTTCCATCCTTAACATATCTTTGGGTTCTTTTCCACCAGTATCGCATTCTGTGGTATCTGCTGTCAGAAATATGTGCAGGCCAACCTCTGCGAGCAGTCTATTATCACCGTCAGGTACACAATGAAAATGCTGGCAAGTGGAGCGGAAACCATTATCTTCATGTTTTTGGGAGTATCTGCAGTGGATACGACGATATGGACATGGAATACACCTTTTATCCTTTTCACATTGGTTTTCATCTCTGTCTACAGAGTCATTGGTGAGTGCTTCAAGCTTATAGGGTTGGTGTTTAATGCTGGTGTTGCAGCCACACAAGCATAGGGAGAAATTGATGAACATAAGAAAAGGTAGTCAAAGAGTGTGGTGCTGAAAAAGCACAGCCAGTCAGGCAGCATCCGAGGAGCAGGAGAATCGACATTTCGAGAATATTCTCCTGCTCCTCGGATGCTGCCTGACTGGCTGTGCTTTTCCAGTACCACACTCTGATCTCCAGTGTCTGGAGTGCTCACTTCCCCCCATAAGAAAAAGTAGTTCTAGTTTAATAATGAGAGTCACAACCTCTTTTGTTAAAATAAATTGATTGCCCTAACTTTCCTTCTCTGTTGTGGATGCTCCTCGGATGCTGCATTACTGGCTGTGCTTTTCCAGTACCACACTCTGATCTCCACTGTCTGGATTGCTCACTTCCCCCCATAAGAAAAAGTAGTTCTAGTTTAATAATGAGAGTCACAACCTCTTTTGTTAAAATAAATTGATTGCCCTAACTTTCCTTCTCTGTTGTGGATCAGAACCTTACCAAATTTGGCAACTAACTAACTCCTTTTTAAAGGAAATACTCAGCAGATTAGGCACAATCTGTGGAGACAGAGACAGTTAATATTTCAATTCCTTGATCTTGGGATTGTGATAAGCCAGGCAAATCCCTTTAATCCTTTCCCTGCCCTCTTTCACAGGCACTGTACTCACCTAAGATTGTTAATCTCTCATATCTTCTATTCCTTTTGGAAGATCATCAACATTAACTCTGTTTCTTTCTCTACAGATGCTATACAACTTCCTGAATGTTTCTCACATTTTCTGTTTTTGTTTCAGATTCCCAGCAT
Source organism: Chiloscyllium plagiosum (assembly GCF_004010195.1). Lineage (NCBI taxonomy): Eukaryota > Metazoa > Chordata > Chondrichthyes > Orectolobiformes > Hemiscylliidae > Chiloscyllium > Chiloscyllium plagiosum. The sequence continues at coordinate 25,458,789 of NC_057738.1, forward strand.
TGAGCTTTCATCTCTCTGTTTGGAGAGGCTAATCATATGTTATTTACCCATTGGGGGATAAATGTGTGCATGTTTTAACTGAGGTGTTCACCTGGAGGAAATGGACAAGGATGAATTATAGAGATATATTTGATAATTTGACTGTGTATCTATCCCCCTGAAGTTTACAATGGGTCAAATTCATGAAGAGGAGATTTTCCACTCATCAAAATGAATGAGATGAAAATTGTGGGCTTGGGATAATCATGTAGGTGATCCTGCCAAGCATACCCATAGAAGGAACACAATGGCCTTCATTTTCCATTAGCCAGACAGTCATTATGCCAGAGTAGATGAGAATTGAGCAAGATGACTCCACAGAATTTCCATTATTGCACACTCTGAATTTTAGAGAACACTGATTATTTTCTTTAGGCACTTCCCAAAACCCCCGAACATCTCCATTTAAGTTGGCTTCTCATGAGGTTAAGAACGTATTTACTCTAAAAAAGTTAAATATATAGTGTAACTGAATATAGGGTAACTATATTAACTGATCCCATGCCTACCATCATATGCATATATTACCCAGACCCTGACCTGATGCTCTCTCCCACACTACCCGCGATCCAATCCCCACTAACCCTACTGATGAACTTTACCTGACACAGACAATCCTGTCAGCCCTAACCTGTCACTATGTTCACCTCACCAGATCCTACCCAACTGGACCCTATCCCTTCTCAGACTCTTATGATTCAATAAGATAATTTTTCCAAACTATGGAGAGCATAGGCCTCTTATTGCTTAAACTGTTCTCAAAAGACAGCCCTCACAACCCAAGGACTAATCTAATGAATCTTTGTTGCATCCTCTATAAAGCAAGTTTACCCTTCCTTACGTTCTGACGCCAAACGTGCACACAATACCCCTGATGTGATCTCACCAAAGTCCGGAGCATTTGAGGCAAGCCGTTCTTACTGTTGTGCTCCAACTCACCTGCAATAAAGATTGCCATATCATTTGCATTTATAAATGCATCCCATGCCTATGTGTGAGCGTTTTGAGTTCCTGGTGCGAGGCTGCACATCTGTCTGAATACGAACATGTGACAGTTTCTCATGATTTAAGAATATATTTCATTGGCTTACCAAAGTGAAGACTAACAGTCCCTCAAATTATACTGTCTTCTTGCTCACTCACATGACCTATCTATATCCTTTTGAAGACTTTTAGTGTTATTTTTGTGTCTTTAACTGGAAAAAAACAGATAAATATAAAGATCTGAATATTAGGGGCACCATAAAGATGGCAATGCATTAGGATAGGTCAGGTCAAAATACACTGGCACCAGGTGACATGTTAATTTTAAGGAACTAATCATAACTCCTGCAATAATTGCCAGGACAGGTTGGGATGGGGTGCAACAAGAATCCTGCTCTCTTCCTTATGAAGGCCAGTTAAAATAACTTAAACTCTTAAGCTTGTAAATGGTGGAAAGCCTATTACTTAAAGCAGTGCATGGACTATTCTATTCTGAAACTGATCAGCTGGATGGAGGCAGCTGCATAGTGAGGGTGCAGTCCTGACTCCTCCAGTTCATCATCCAGCCCCACAAAATAGCCAGCAGGACAAAAGGACACTCAATACAGGAATGTAATTGGTGTTACGTAATTACCAAGGAGAATGGAAACCCAGGGTCAGAGCTCTGAATTAGGTTTGCGTCTCCTGGGAGTAGTCACTTTGCCAGAAGGACGGTTCCAGCTGGCAATGACAGTAAGAGTGATGGAGTTTTGGTCCAGTGGCGATGAGGGAGACCATGCTCTGCAGGAAAGGTAGAACCCTGGGCAGCAGAAGGGAACAGGGGAAGAAAGAAGAGCAGGAAGGAGACAGAGGACATACCACCAGTGCAAGCTTTACTGCTAAAGATGGCAATAGCTGCAGCAAACCAAAATCTGTTGCTGCAGGAGACTGTGACTCTCTGGGCCACAAAGATTTGTGTTGTCATCCTTGAAGAACTTGTATCACTCAACAATGGTCACCAAGCCTTTCTTGTAATTGTTTATTGTAGCCTGACTTTTCATGTGATCCCCCCCAAATATCGTATCATAGGCGGTGTCATTCAGGATCATTCCTGGTTAAGGGCTCTTGTCTGAATTTTCCTGCTCCTTGGATGCTGCCTGACCTGCTGTGCTTTTCCAGCACCACTCTAATCCTGTGTCATTCAGGATCTGAGTAGATTACATGCAATGTTTTTGAATCACAATCTATTAATTTATTTACAATTGATATTGATCCATGAGAGAGGATTAATTCATGACCTCATGGGGAAGGTGCCTGTAGGTAGCAGAGACTGTAATATATTTGGATTTTACCTAACTTTTGAGGGAGAGAAGAGTGGATCTAAAAACATTTATTAGTGGATGACAGCAGAGCAAGTGAAAGTGAACTGGCAATTTGTGATGAGGGATATGTCAATAAAGACATGGTGGATATTTCAGAATGCATAGGTTAGGTATGTTCCAAGAAAGAAAATTGCAAAAGGCAAAATAAAATTCATGGTGTATGGGGTAACCTGTTGGCTTGAGGTTGACTAGCTAACAGGAAGCAGAGAATAGACATAATGAATCATTTCCAGAGAGCAAGATGTAATGAATGGTTCATCTCAGTTATCAGTGTTGGGGCCTCAACTGACTATAATTTATATAAATAACTTGAATGAAAGTAAGGTGGCTAAATTTGCCGATGACGCAAAGATAGGTACAAAGCTAAGTATTGAAGAGGAGACAAGAAGACTTCCAAATGACAGGATATGTGAGTGGGCAGAAATAGAGTATAATGTGGGAATAGGTGAAATGGTCTATTTCAACAGAAAGGCTGAAGTTGAAACTTATTATTTCAATAATGTGAGATTGCCAAGCTTTTAGGTACAAATGGATCTGAGTGCATGCATCCAAGTTTATGAATTGTAAAGGGTTGGTATATAAGTACCACAAATTATTAGGAAAGTAGATTGAATGTTATTGTTCATTACCAGAGAAATTGAATACACATAAAGGGGCATTATGATTCAGCTACACAAGGTATTGATAAGAACACATCAGGGGTAATGTGTACAGTATTTGTCTCCTTATTTAAGGAAGGATGTAAATACGTTGGAAACATTTCAGGGAAGGTTTACTAAATTAAGACCTGAAATGGGCAGATTGTCCAATTGTCCAATCCTAGTTGGATACACGAGGTTTGAATCCATTGGATTGGGAAAGACATTTGACAGAATGAATAAGTAAAGGATGTTTCTTCTGATGGGAGAATCTAGAAGTAGGAGTCACTGTTTAAATATAAATGAAAGTTGGTCATTTAAGACACAGTTAAGGAATTTGTTTTTTAAATGATTGAGAATCTTTGGAATATATCCTCAAAAAGCAGCGGAGGCAGTATCTTTGTGTATTTTTAATGTAGAGGTAAACAGATGCCTGATAACATTGTTACCCTTTGCTTATGTGTGTAGGCAGGAATATGGATTTGAGGTTAAAATCAGGCCAGTCATGATCTTATTGGATAATGGAGGAGGCTCGAAGGGCTGAGAAGCTTATTCCTCCTCATATATTCATATGCACCATCTGGATATCGATCTTAGCAAACGTCACATGGTTCAAGGAATTCATTGGTTTGAATAGGCTGTGACCTTGACTTAAAGGTGTTATGCTAGCAGATTTGAGTTCCAACTAAAATATTCCTACTCTTTAAATATTTTAGGTGTTGTAGCTCAGACCTGGATTCTCAATCACTACCGTGTGGTGCAGCTGGAGATGATAGATCAGATGGTAATGTCATATGGAGGCTTGCGTGGGTCGATGGCCTTTGCTCTGGTGGTGTTGTTGGATCTGAAGCATGTCCATGAGAAGCGACTATTTGTCAGTACAACCATCATTGTGGTGTACTTCACAATCATCTTTCAGGTAACCATCAATATTGTACCGTCCAAAGCTTATACAGTACTTCAGTCAAACAGTTACTTTATCTTTCAATGATGTTGTTAAACTGAGGTCTTGTGTGGACTTGAAAGATCCCCCGACACCATTTTGAAGAAGAGCTGTGAGGCCTGTTGCCTGACCAATATTAATCAGTGGTTCTAGCCATTAACAGTTTGCTGTTCCTGGGCTTTAGATGTGACCAATTGGCTGCTGTGTTTTCTATACAACAACAGTAACCACACTCCAAAACGTAATTCTCTGACTGTGGAAAAGCCATTATATAAATGTTTTTTTTTAATTACAGAAACCCAAGGGATATTATGCAATAGCACAGAATGTTGTAAACAGACTCAGTTCTATTCCCTTTGACATTATACAGAGCAACATGGTGGCTCAATGGTTAGCACTACAGCCTCGCAGTGCCAGGGAACTGGGGTCGATTCCAGCCTTGGGTGACTGTCTGTGTGGAGTTTGCACATTCTCCTTGTGTCTGTGTGGGTTTCCCACGGATGCTCTGGTTTCCTCCCACAATCCAAAGATGTGCAGGTCAGGTGGATTGGCCATGCTAAGTTGCCCATAATGTTAGGTGCATTAGTCAGAGGGAAATGGGTCTGGGTGGGTTACTCTTTGGCGTTGATGTGGACTTGTTGGGTTGAATGGCCTGTTTCCACACTGTAGGGAATTTAATCTAAAAAAGAACTAAAACTGTCATTAGGATAAAAATGGACCACAAGATGGGACATTGTTATGTCTTAAAGTAGACTCCAGTTGCAAGAATTCTAATTGGCCTGTAATAAAGCTTGGTCTGCTTAATGAATGTGTATCACAGTTGGTGATGCTCTCTAAACTAGGTCTGGTGAGATTTAAAGGAAAAGTGTATTTTAGCCAACATTTATAGGTATGAATGTATACATACGAATTAGAAACAGAAGTAGGCAATTCAGCCCCTCAAGACATTTAATAAGATTGTGGTAGATCTGTTTGTGTTTCGAATTGCACATTCTCATCTACCCCCAATAACCTTGTTATAAGGCAAGGGAAGCAATCTAACTTTGCTTAAAAACATTCAATGATCCCATTTCCTGCCTTCTGAGACAAGAAGTTTCAAAGTCACACTATCCTCAGAGGAAAAGAAAATTTTCTCCTCTCTGCCTTAGTCTTTAAACCGTGCCAACTCCCCAGTTCTGGATTCAGGCTCAAGGGAAAACATCATTTCCACATCCACCTTGTTAGGCCCATCAGGATCTCATACACTTCAACACCATTCAATATGTTTAACAACAGATTCCCAATAACAACAGATACCGTTCAGTTGTGTGGCTTATGTCTCCTTGTTCCTTAATTTGAGTATGTGAAATAGGGAAGGTGCCTGTCCCACTATCTTCACACCCAACTCCAAGCTCATCCCCGAAATATACAGAGAGTTGCAGAGGACTGAACTCAGCAACCCACCAGCAATATGCAAATAAGTAAGACTCAATTAAATTTCTTAAAAACTGAATTGGCCCCAGAATCTCATGCCCATGCCACAATACAATTCATCGGGGCAGTTGAAGAGGACTGTGTGAGCTTTTTCTTTAATTGAAGTTTTTAAAACAGAAGGAAGGAAAGGTGGTTTGGTTACTAACTTCTCGAGGGTGCCTTTTTCAACTGGGGCACTCTCAAGAAGATAAAGCATCCCACTTCCTCTCTGTCCATACTGAAAAGCTTAGTCCCCTCGTGTGCCTCACCACCCACTTCACATTCAATAACAAAACCTCCAAACAAGTCAACGGAACACGTATGGAATTGCAAATATAAGAGCTCATAATGCAGAGACTTGAACAAGCTGCCCTCCCATCTATAGCCAACCTAAACTTTGGGTCCACCACGTAGATGACACTTTTTTCATCACAAAACGGAAAACTTAGAGGAAACATACAACACCATCAACAAAATCCTGACAGGAATAAAATTCACAAAAGAGGAGGACAACGACAACAGATTCCCATTTCTAGACGTGACAGTTAATGGAGAGCTTCAAACCAGCGTCTACAGAAAAACAACAAGCACAGACCAAATACTTAACTTCAGAAACAATCATTCCAACGCCAACAAAGGGAGCTGCATCAAGACATTATTTCAATGAGTTACAGCTACCCAAGAACTACAAAAAGCAGAAGAAAAATATCTAAACAACATTTTCAAAAAAAAGGGTACCCGATAAACACAATCCGTCAATTCCTCAGAAATAAACCCAAACAAGCAGACACAACGCAACCAAATACTATAACCACATTACCTTACAGCAAAGATGTTTCAGAAATGACATCCAGACTACTCAGACCCCTTGGCATTCTGGTAGCCCACAAACCTACGAACACACTTAAACAATGACTAATGAACATAAAGGATCCAATGGATACCACCAGCAAAACTAACGTCTTTTACAAGATACCATGCAAGAACTGTAAAAAACACTAAATCGGACAAGCTAGTAGGAAACTTGTCACCAGGATACATGAACACCAAACATGGCCACCAGAAGACGTGACCCACTAGCACTAGTTTCTATACATACAGACAAAGAAGGAAACCACTTTGACCGGGACAACACACATATCATAGGACAGACGAAACAAAGACATGCACGAGAATTCTTAGAGGCATGGCATTCTAACCAGAACTCCATCAATAAACACATTGATTTAGACCCTATCTACCTTCCCTTGATAAAAATTAACTGGAAATGACATCACCCACCTTAAAAAACCAAGACCTATAAATAGAGAGACGGGGCATACCACCAGCGCTTCACCAGAGACTCTCTCTGATGATGTTACCTAATAGGGAGCTAACTGTTAAATATTTCTGAAGTGCACTCACTGTTGTGACACAGAAAATGTATGAATGAATTGACAACATCTATTTTAAACTTGCATGCACTGATCTGAAGAACTTACTGCACTGAATTCATATCAGAAGTGCTGGATTCTGTTGAGTGATAATGCTGACTGCATTGTGATGTCTTTCAGGGTCTGACAATCAAACCTTTGGTTAAATGGTTGAAAGTAAAGAGGAGTCAGCAGAAGGAGCCTTCACTCAATGAGAAACTTCATGAAAGAGTAAGTTTCAGTCACTCAGCATTCAATGAATGTGTTGGAGGAGATTTCTTTCCTAAAGGAGCACTCTGATGTTGCAAATTGAGTGCACTTGTTTGAGTTCTGAGTTTGCACACTGTTGTGATGATGTCTGTGTTGCTATGAATGGGTACGTGCAGTTCTTGGTTAAGAAAGTGAGGCAGGTAAGATGACCCAAGAGTAAGGAGTCTCAGACTTTGCAATTGATCAACAAGATTTGAAGTTCTTTCAGCTTGTTCGGATGAAAGTGAGGGCTTTGGTGTGGGTAAGCTAACTAACCCATGGCACCACAGTACAGGAAGCCATTCAAATGGTCAGGGAAGGAAGTGTAAGTGGATGTTTGAGGAGCTAGATTCTAAATTAGGAAGCAGAAACTCGAATGTTATAGCATTATCATCTGAGACACATGCAAAGGTATAGGGAAGATCAGATTATTGAGAAATGCGTGGCTCAAACACTGGAATGGAAGAAGTGGGGTCTGGTTCGTTGGTCAATAGCACTGGTACTGAAAGAGTGAGATTTGTAGCCATGGGATGGTCTCAAACTAAACTGTGCTGGGGTTGGTATTCCTACCAACTGCTAAACCACTGAAGTAGAGTGGGTTTTAAACTAATGAGTGTTGGCAAGGGAAAATTTGTGAATTTTTGATAACTTGAAAAGTACAGCCCAGGTTAAAGAGATGGGAATTAATATAGGAAATGATAACTAAACGTGGCAAGAGTGAGGCGAAAGTAAGGACTGCAGATGCTGGAGATCAGAGTCTAGATTAGAGTGGTGCTGGAATAGCAGCATCTGAGGAGCAGGAAAATCGATGTTTCGGGCAAAAGCCCTACATCAGGAATGAGGCAGAGAGCCTCCGGGGTGGAGAGATAAATGGGAGAGGTGTGGGGCTAGGGAGAAGGTAGCCAACAGTACAATAGGTGGATGGAGGTGGGATGAAGGTGATAGGTCGGAGAGGAGGGAGGAATGGATCGGTGGGAAGGAAGATCAGCAGGTAGGACAGGTCATGAGGATGGTGCAGAGCTGGCAGGTTGAAACTGGAGTAAGGTGGGGGGGAGGGGAAATGAGTTGAGAATGTGAATCTAGGAGTCAACAATAGTGTACCCAGCACTGATCCCTGATGAACACTGCTGGTCACAGTCTTCCAGTTCATTAACAACTCTCATCACCACCCTCTGCCATCTATGTCAAGCCAATTTTATATCCAATTGGCAAGCTCTCTCTGGATCCCATGCAATCTAACTTTTCTAACCAGTCTACCATACAGAACTTTGTCGTAGGCCTTGCTAAAGTCCATATAGGCAATGTGTACTGCTCTGCCCTCACCTTGGTTACATCCTCAAAACTTTTAATCAGATGAGTGAGACACGATTTCCTACACCCAAAGCTATGCTGACTATCCCTAAACAGTCCCAGCCTCACCACGTGCATGTAAACCACATGCACCACATTCCTGATGAAGGGCTTTTGTCTGAAACGTTGATTTTCCTGCTCCTCGGATGCTGCCTCACCTGCTGTGCTTTTCCAGCATCACTCTGATCTAAACTCTGGTTTCCAGCATCTGGAGTCCTCACTTTTGCCCACACGCATGTAAATCCCTGTCTCTCAGAATCCCATCTAACAACTTACTCATCACTGACATCATACTCACATTCTGGGACATGGTGGACTTCAACCTAGAGGGAACATAAGACAAGAGAGGCTAGTGAGACAGTTGATACATTGCCTTTACTTTTCTAAAACATTCTTGATTTGTGGACAACCCCATTATTTTGGAAGATAGTGAGTGTAACTCTTTCATTCAAAAAGAGAAGGAAACAGAAAGCAGGAAACTGCAGGCCAGTTGATTTAACCACATGAGGAAAATGTTGGAAACTATTAAAATTCAAGGTAATCAGGAAGAGTCCGCATGGTTTTGCAAAAGGAAAATCATGTTTGACCAAGCAATTGGAGGGTTTTCTTCCCCCCAGGAGCTAATGCATGCTGTGACATTGTGCATCTACCTACAGCACGTGGACTGCAGCAGTTTAAGTAGGAGCTCACCTTCACTTCTCAAGGGCACTAGGGATGGACAATAAATACCAGTGGAGCCAGTGATGCCCAGGTCCAACGAGTGAATTTTTTAAAAATCCTGAAATGGGCAGGACGTCTTACGAGGAAGGATTGGACAGGCTGGGATTGTATTTGTGGCATTTAGAACAAAAAGAACAATTAAATCCTGAAGGGTCTTGATAGGATTGGTATGGAGAGGCAGCTTGTAGGGTCCTTCCAGCAGGAGGCAGAAAAGTCATCTGGTCATCCTGCCACTGGATACACCATAGAAACACAGAGGCTACCGACTCAGTCATACCCTTCCCTGCCAGAGTGATGAGCGTTGAGTCTTTTGCTTTCAAATATTTGTCAGACTTCTGAGGGAATGTGTTTGTCAGTAGAGCTACTAGTCTGCCAAATGCTGCTGGCCCTCTGATTTTGTGCCTCGTATCTCCTAAAGCTCTCTGAGTGTGGTTAACTGGAGGTGACTGCTCATTTGTCCAAAAGATTCCAATCATCAGCAGACCTCTGTTACTGTTAGCACTGGGACATGGAAATGTTCCTGATGTCTGAAACTTCTGTGATTCTACCTCCCATAGTCTTGAACGAAAAAATAGTGTTTGCTTCACAGTTCTTTCCAAATGTGAGATTTTTTAGATGAGATTCGATTACTTTCAGTGTGGAAACAGGCCCTTCGGCCCAACACGTCCACACCGACCAGCTGAAGCGTATACCACCCAGACCCATACTCCTACATTTACCCCTTCACCTAACACTACAGACAATTTAGCACGGTCAATTCACCTAACCTGCACATTTGTGGGAGGAAACCGGAGCACCCAGAGGAAACCCACGCAGACACGGGGAGAATGTGCAAACTCCACACAGAGAGTCGCCTGAGGCGAGAATTGAACCCGGGTCTCTGGCGCTGTGAGGCAACAGTGCTAACCACTGTGCCACCGTGCCGCCCACAAATCTTTCTGTTGGATGGAAACAAATATTTCATTAAGGTGATGTTTGAGTACTATTCTTGTACCATAGCTTTGCAAGTATAATCATTTTCATTTCCTGAAGTGAACAATTGTGTTTGTTTGTTTTTAAGGCATTTGATCACATTGTGTCTGCAATAGAAGATATTTCAGGCCAAATTGGACACAATTATCTTCGAGATAAGTATGTAACTTTCCTGATCGATTTCTCTAGGTTCTGTAAATTTTGAGCGCAATTTATAATGCCCACAATTTTGTAACTTATAAATACTACTAAAGTCTTAATTCCCATTTGTAAAAACACAATTTGCAATTCCCTACCCTCCAAATGATTTTATTTTAACTTTTGCCACTTTGCAGTCCTTTCCTCGCTTCTCAATTTGATTGATCTACAAAAGCTGTGAGCCCCTTACTAATGCTCTGTTCTATTGCAGGTGGAGTCGGTTTGACAGAAAGTATCTGAGCAAAGTAATGATGAGGAAATCAGCACTGATTAGCCAGGATAATCTCCTTAGCATTTTCCGAGAGCTGAATCTGAAGGATGCCATCAGTTACTTGTCTGAGGTAATTGCTCATTGGGCCTGTGGTTATATAGGAGGCAGAAGAGACAGGCTTTGTGTCTCTTAGTTTTTACATCTGACAGTACGTTAGGTGAAAATGAGTCGGACAAGAGCTGTACTTACATGTAACTCACTGAAGTAATGTGCTAGCAATCAATCAAATGCCTTTCTTAGTGTTGTTATAAAAGTTAAAGAATTTAAAATAACTGCACAAAATTCACCAACGTACCTGATTTTCTGACCCAGGCTGATAGAAAGCATGAACCAGGATTCTGTACTTAATAAGAATGACTATTTAATTCAAATAGTTCAGCTCCAGCTCCAGGTAAACCTTTATTCACATTTATAAACTATTGGCATATAATGCCGCAGATTAAAACTAATTGTCTTTTAAAACTCCCCCCTACATACACACAGACAAGCAAACACACAGGAAAAATAGGTTATGGGTAGAGGAAACCTAGGAGGCAGTTCAGTGATTTCTAATCATGTGTTGCCGAGATAATCCTTATATTTGTCAGAACGTTGCTTCTCGGTCTTTCTCCAGATACATCCAGTAATTTGAAGGAGATATAAAGTCGCAGATTCACTTACATGAGGTCCCTGACCTACCAGTTAAAAGTCACAGCTGAAAAAAATTGTTGAAAGAAAGATGACCTGGTTACCTTCAGGTTTTAAATGGCTTCTCACAGCAGAGAACAGAGACCACTTCTGAGCCGGTGGAGATCTGTGTGGTTCCCGATCCCAAGCTGTTCAGTTACCTGAGAACAAATCATATGGTTGTTTGAGGCAAAAGGTTTTTGCCGCTGAGAACTGGTCACTAGTCCATAGACTAAGTTTTTGATGCTAACCAATTCCAACTGCACACAGAAGTCCTCAGTTCCAATTAATTTGCAACTACTTCAATTAATGCTTGTTCAAACAGCTGAAACTTTATTGCTGGAACAGCACAGCAGGTCAGGCAGCATCCAGGGAACAGGAGATTCGATGTTTCGGGCACAGGCCCTTCTTCAGGAATGAGCAGAGAGTGTTCAGCAGGAGAAGATAAAAGGTAGGGAGGAGGGACTTGGAGGAGGGACGTTGGAAATGTGATAGGTTTTAAAGTTTCAATAAAGTTTCAGCAATAAAGTTTCAACTTTGATCTCCAGCATCTGCAGACCTCACTTTCTCCTTGTTCAAACAGCTGTTTACACAATTCCCATGATTGTCAGGTTACTTAGAGGCGTAGAGATGTACAGCACGGAAACAGAGCCTTTGGTCCAATTCGTCCATGCTGACCAGATATCCTAAACTGATTTATCCCCATTTGCAAGTATTTAGCCCAAATCCCTCTAAACCCTTCCCCTTCATGTACCCATCTAGACACCTTTTAAATACCACCAATTCCTCTATCAGTTCATTCCATAATCACACCACCCTTTGCATGAAAACATTGTCCCTTAGGTCCCTTTTAAACTTTCCACCCTCAACTTAAACCAATGCCCTCGAGTTTTGGAATCCCATACCCTGGGAAAATATCTTGCCTATTCATTCTATCTATGCCCCTCATGGTTTTATAAGCCTCTAAAAGTCATGCCTCAGACTGTGATGCTCCAGGGAATAAAGCCCCAGCTTATTCAGCCTCTCCCCATAGCTCAACCCCTCCAAACCCGGTTAACATCCCTCTAAATCCTCTCAAGTTTAAAACATCTTTCCTGTAGCAGGGAGACCAGAATTGAAAGTAGTATTCAAAAATGGCCTAACCAATGTCCTGTACAGCCACAACATGACCTCCCAACTTGAATACTTAATGCACTGACTAATAAAGACAAGCAAACAAAACACCTTCTTCACTATCCTGTATACCTGAGACTCCACCTCCAAGAATGTATAAATCTGCACCTCAAGGTCTCTTTGCTTTGCAACAATCTCCATGCCCTACCATTAAGTGTTTAAGTCCTGCCCTGATTTGCCTTACCAAAATGCAAAACCCTCCATTTATCTCAATTAAACTCCATCTGCCACTCCTCGGCTCATCAGCCCATCTGATCAAGGTCTCATTGTACGCTGAGATAATTTCTGACTTTTTAAAACCTGCAGCAATTCTTTAAAATGCTGGCTTTAAAACAGCTGAAAAATGTGTTGCTGGAAAAGCGCAGAGGTCAGGCAGCATCCAAGGAGCAGGAGAGTCGATGTTTCGGGCATAAGCCCTTCTTCAGGAATGAGGAGGGTGTGCCGAGCAGGCTAAGATAAAAGGTAGGGAGGAGGGACTTGA
>NC_057738.1:25472128-25491890 GCF_004010195.1 Chiloscyllium plagiosum
AGGCAAGGAGTGGGGTCTGTTTGGAGGTGGTGGAAATGACGAAGGATGATATGATGTATCTGGAGGTTGGTGGGGTGGTAGGTGAGGACCAGTGGGGTTCTGTCCTGGTGGCGATTGGAGGTGCAGGGTTCAAGGGAGGAGGAGCGGGAAATGGAGGAGATGCGGTGGAGAGCATCGTCAACCACGTCTGAGGGGAAATTGCGGTCTTTGAAGAAGGAGGCCATCTGGGTTGTTCGGTATTGGAAATGGTCCTCCTGGGAGCAGATGCGGCGGAGGCGAAGGAATTGGGAATATGGGATGGCATTTTTACAGGGGGCAGAGTGGGAGGAGGTGTAATCTAGGTAGCAGTGGGAGTCGGTCGGTTTATAGTAAATGTCCGTGTTGATTTGGTCGCCCGAGATAGAAATGGAGAGGTCTAAGAAAAAACATAGTCATTACATGTGATCTCAGTTAAAATATTGTTATTGTGTACATCACAATATAGGCAACATGTTAAAGCTTTGAAAATGGGTTTGTAATACTCAGCATGAGGTGTTTCAGTTATGTGGGGAGACTCGAGATATTGGGATAGTTCCCCTTAGACCGGAATGGTTTACTAAAGGCATTCATAAAATTATGAAGAGTTTTGCTGAAATAAACACAAGTGAAGGCTCTTGGCTTGGAAGAATGGTCAATAATGTAATGACATAGATTCAAAATAATTGGCAAGAGAATTGGGGGGGAGGGAGATTAAAATGTAAATTGTAATGTTATGTTGTGCTGCATAGAATAGAAACATAGAATAGTAAAAGGTGTAAGTAAATTTGAGAAAGCGTTTCAAAAGAAAACTGGATACCTACTCAAAAAACAGACCGATGGGGCTAACTGAGGAATGAGGAGATCGATGGAATAGCTAAAATATGCTATGATTTTATTACTTAAGACCATGAAGCTGTCTTACTTAGCCACTGCCTACTGTGTGCAGAAGAACCTTGTATTTAAGATATTGAAGAATGAGTGTCTCTTACCCTGCAATTTGTCTTGTGTTTGTGTCCTTCCTGTCCATCGGAATCACCACTCTTGTCCATTTTACTATTACACCGATCCTTGCGTATGATTAATACATTTCTGTTAAAAGAAAAAGAATGTAACAATCACATTTCCTATGAAATTGTATTTTGATTTTGGTCTTGATTGAGATTTTGTACTTAGTGTGTGACAGTGATGACTTTTTGCCCTTTTTTGGTGCCTTTTGGAATTTTCCACACTGCCATCATTTGGCGTGCCCTCTTTCAGAGGGACTTTACTCCTTGTCCCCTCTTCTATGGTCTCAGTTATCTCAATTAGTCCATATTCTGCACCAAAATAGCATTGTTCAAGTAATCCTTAACCCTACTTCCCTTGAATAACAACAATAAAATGCAATATTGGATGGTACCAGTTGAGTTAAATACACCTTTAATCAACCCTGTGTAATTATCTCGATTCTCCTACTAGATAGATTCATCCTCCTGAGTACGTACTATGCGATCAATAAAATTATAAATCATACTGACTTAAATTAATGGATAAATAGTGCATGACTAGAAAATGTACTGCTGTCAAATAAAACATGTTAGTGATTGCACTCTAGCATGTGGAAGCAGTTAAGTATAATATTTGTGGCAGGTTAGCTGCTGGTTGAGTGTGGGATTGTTAGAATAACTTGGCATGTATTAGGATAATTGATTGTACTATTAATCAGTCCTGGTCAGAACGAGAATTAAAACTATAATCATCTGGAATGGCACTTTGAACTCAAGACATTTTATTCAGGTGAGGCGCTACCACTGAGCTGAAGCTGTTGTAGAACATGCAGATATTTCAACTAATATGTAACAAAAGTAGCAAGTCCTTTGAATAACATATTCTTTGCCATCTGCTTTAATTTATTGGATATGTGGTGAATTACCATTACATAATTCACATCTCTTGTTATCTACGGTTGAAGTTAATTGAACAGTTCTTTTGCAGTTAGCCTGATTCTTTTCAATTTTCTAGGGAGAACGGCAAGGATCTTTAATGTTTATGCATTCCAGCAATGACGTTAACATCGATTTCACTGGCCCTCGTTATTCTGTTATCGACTCGTCCATCTCTGCAGTGCTGTAAGTGAGACAATCTCATTGTGTTCAAATATCTGTCACACTCGAGGAGAGTTATTCTTTACAAAGCACAGTTGAGAACAGCCAGGGCCTTGTTGTAGTACCTCATCCCTCCACTGCAGTATAGTATAGAGAATGACTGCCTGGATTATACATTTAAGCCACTAGAATGGGACTTGAACCCACAATCATTTAACTCCAGGGCTGATGTTGCTACCAACCCTGCCAAGGCTAATCTTACAGTCATAGCATCCTTACAGTATAGAAGCAGTCCATTTAGCCCATCGCTTCCATACCGACTGTCCAAACAGTATCTATTCCCCTACCCTATTCATGTACTCTATCCACTTCCCATCGCTATTCCACCTTTTCTACATATCCCTGGATGCTATGGGGCAATTTTGCCAGGGCCAAACCACCTGGCATCTTTGGACTGTGGGAGGAAATTGGATCACCTAGAGGAAGCCCACACAGACCCCCATGGGGAGAATGTACAAACACTGCACAGACAGTAGCCTGAGGCTGGTATCATACGTTGTAAAATGCATTGCGATAAAATTTGTTCCTTTTCCCCCAGGGGGGAGAGTGCCAGTGATGTATGTCTGGACATGAACGCACTTGAAAATAGAGTAAAGAGCCTGAAGGATCAAGAGGAAATAGTCACCCATCACACATTGCAACAACTTCTGTACAAACCTAGGAAGCGGGTAAGGTAGCTTACAGAGCGTGTTCACGGGTTTTGGCAGATATCACTGTCTGTGCTATTTCTTTCTGATTTTGTTTTAAAACATTTGCACTGATCTGACCAAGGCCTAAGCAAACAATATAACCACAGCGCCACATTTGGTGTCCATATTTCTTGCAAGTTGTTGCTATATAAAAGCTTTGCAAAGTACTTCCTCATATCCCTGTACAAATTTTAATCGGTCTGTTTCCATGTTATGCCAGGGTTCTTGAAAAAACAAATAAAGAAAATAGGAACAAGAATAGGCCAATCAGCCCTTTGAGCCAGATCCACCACTCAACATGAACATTGTAATCATCCAACTCAGTAACTATTTCTCTTCATCTCCTTTAATTCTCTTTAGTCCCAAGAACTATATCTAACTCCTTGAGAACATTCAATGTTTTGGCATCAACCCCTTTCCATGGAAGAGAATTCCACTGCGTTACCACTGTCTGGGAGAAAACATTTCTCTTCATCTCATTCCAAAATGGTCTGCCTCATATCCTTAGACTGTGATCCCGAGTCTGAACTCACTGGAAATTGGAAACATTGTTTCTATATTTACACTACCTAGTACTTTTAGAGCTTTATAAGTTCCTTTGGGATCCCCCTCCTAGCTTTTCTAAACTCCAGTGAACTTGGACCAATCAATCTTTCTTCATTTGTCAGTCCTGCCATACTAGGAATCAATCTGGCAAACATTTCTTTTGCACCTCTTCCATAGCTAGAACATCTTTCCTCAGATAAGAAGATCAAACTGTACACACTAATCTTGGTGTGTTCTCATCGAGGCCCTGCATAATTGTAGCAAGACATTCCTCCTCCATTACTTGAACCCTCTGCACTCCTGCAAACTAACAGGGAGGACATGGACTCATGAGATCTGAGAGACAAAGCTGGGACAAGTAAACAAGAATTTGAATGCTTTGTAAGTGAATTTTGTAATTTTGAGTGTTAGTTTTGAGTACCTTGCAATTATTTAATTAGCATTTGCCCATATATGCCAGCTCGCTGAAGAGGACTATGCTGGTTCACTTGAATGGAATAAAAAAAGCCAATGGACTCCATCCCAACTCTCTGACCTAACACAGGAAAGAACATGATGGTTTAGGAAAGATTATGGTCCTGTGATTAGTGGTGAGTTTGAGGAAAGGTTAGCTGTAGGTAAGGTTCAAGTAGACAGTCTTTCTTTTGTGGTCTGATATTTTTGCTAAGTCTTGTTGGACCCTGAGTGTAAATCACACTCTTTCTCTTCCTTGGACACCATCATCCACACATGCAGTTGCTGATTTGCTTGTTGCAGGTAAGTTGGCCTGAGCACTATTCAGAGCAGTTTGTCAATGAGCAAGTGTCTAGAATCGACTGAATGTGAAGGGACTGGGACAACTCCCAGCCAAGATTTGTTGTCCATCAAAATTAGCACCAAGACTGTTTTCTGGTTCAATCCAGACCAAGGATGGGGCCTAGGTTAAAACCAAGAATTGAAGATGCTGGAAATCTGAAGCAAAAACAGAAACTACTGGAGAAACTCAGCAGGTCCTGCAGCATCTGTGGAGAGAAAAAATTAACAGTTTGAGTCCAGTCACCCGTCAGAAGACTCTTCTGATGTAGGGATATATTTTCAAGTCAGGATGAAACAAGGTTTGGTGGAGAGCTTGGGAGATGTTCCCATGCTTTTGCTCTCAATAGTGGTAGAGGTCATGGGTTTGGAATGTGTTGTTGAAAGAGGCTGGGTGAGTTGCTGAAGTACATTTTGTTGTTGGTACACTTGGATGCCACCGTGCTCCAGCATTGGAGGAGAGAAATTTCAAATGGTGGATGAGGTACCAGTCAAGTAGTTTAATTTGACCTGCATAATGTTGAGCTTCTTGAATGTTGTTGGAACTGAACATATCCAGTGGAGGACAATTCTATCACAGTTTTTATTTTTCCTTGGAGATCGTGGACAAGGTTTTGGCAGATTGGAAATTGGTTAGTTTCTGTAGAATTCCCACCCTCTGGCATGCTCTTTTAGCCATTCCATTTATTTGGCTAGTTCAGTAAATTGCTGGTCATTGCTAAGATGCAGGACGTTGTTGGTGGGGCATTCAGTGATGACAATGTTATTGAACACCAAGGGGAAATAATTAAGATCTTGCTTGTTGGAAATGCTGACACTTGTGAGACATAGGTGTTATTTTCCATTTAGCTATCCAAGGCTAAATGTTCTTCTTGCTGAATGCAGGTACATACTTCTTTAGTATCTAAAGTGTTGCTGAACACTATAAAATCAATCCTCTGACTTCATCTTGGAGGGAAGATCATTGATGAAGTAGCCAAAGGCAGTTAGTTTGAGTTGGACCCAGGCCTGAAATGATTGGTTTCCAACAATCAAAGCCATATTCCTTTTGTGCTCAACATGACTTCATCCAGCAAAGAGTTCTCCCTGATTCTGTTTTGCTCAGACTGCTTGACACCACATTTGTTTTAAGGCTATCTTGATGTTGAGGTTAATCACTTTCATCAGATTTCTGCAAATCAGCTGTTTAGTCCATGTTTGGACAAAGGTTGTAGTGAGATCAGGAACTGAGTGGATCTGCAGAACACAAATTATGTTGTGAAGCAGTTTGTTGTTAAGTACAGTTTTATAAAAGTGTCAATGAAACCTTCTATCCTTTGATTCCAGACACACAAGCAAATAGGACAGTGATTAAGTAGTTTGGATTTTTCCTAATTTTCTTTTGGACTGAATACCTGGAGAATTTTCAACACTGTCAAGTAGATGACAGTTTCTCATTGTACTGCGAACATCTTGGCTGAGGACATAGCTAGTTCTGGAGGACAAATCTTCAGTATGAGAGCCAGGATGTTGTCATGAAGCTTAGCTTTTGCTGTATACAGTGCTTTCATCCATTTCTTGATAGCACATGGAATAAATCCAATTAGCTGAAGACTGACATCTGTGATGCTAAGAACCTCCAGCGAAGTTAAAATGGATCAACCACTTGGTATTTCTGGCTGAAGATTGTTGCAAATGTTTCAGCTTTCAGACTCTTTTGCGTTCATGGGCTGGGCTCTCCCATCATTTATCCTAGTGCAGCCTCTTTGTCCAGTTCACTTTGATTGTCCATTCATGAGTGGATGTAGCACGACTGCAGAACATTGATCAAATCCATTAGTTGTGGGATCACTTGGCTCTGTCTACAGCATGCTGCTTCCATTTTTCTAAAATGCATGTAGCCTATGTTGTAGCTTCAACTGGTTGGAATCTCATTTTATGTATATCTGGCGCTGCTTGTGTTATGTAGTCCTACATTCACTGACTCAGGATTAATCTCTTGCCTTGTTGTTGATTTGGAGGTGCCGGTGTTAGACTGGGGTGGACAATGTTAAAAATCGCACAACACCAGATTATAGTCCAACAGGTTTATTTGGAAGCACTAGCTTTCAAAACGATGCCTCTTCATCAGGTGGATGAAGGAGCAGCGCTCCAAAAGCTAATGCTTCCAAATAAACCTGTTGGACTATAACCTGGTGTTGAGTGATTTTTAACCCTGTTGTTGATGGTAGTGAGAGATGTGCTAGACTTTTCTTTTTAATTTATTCACAGAATGAGGGCATTGCTGGATAAGCCAGCACTTATAGCCAAAAGAACAGTTAAGAGTCAACCACATTGCTGAAGTCACATGTAGACCAGAACACATACAGTTGGCAGTTTCTTGCCTGAAGGACATTAGAGAACCAGATGGGTTTTTCCGACAATCAACTCATGGTCACCATTAGGCTATTAATTCATTAATTTTATGATTGAAGTCAAATTTCACCATCTGCCATGGTGGGATTCAAAGTCAGGTCTCCAGTACATTCTTTGAGTCTCCGGATTAACAGTCCAATGATAAAGCCACTAGGCCATCAGCTCCCCCTGAGTTTACTAACTATGTTTGAATACATTTCTGCTGCTACTGTCCGAAAGTGCCTCATGGATGACCAATTTTCATCTGCTGAGCCTGTTCTGAATTTCTCCCATTGATCATAGTGATACTACCACACAACACAGAGTGTGCCATCAGTATGAAGTTGCAATTTTGACATCTAAACAATCCTTCTCAATACACTCCCACCAATACCATGAGGGGAAGTTGCTTGTGCAAGAGGTGGATTGGTGAGAATGGAGTCAAGTAATTATTGATTTTCTTTCCACCTGCTCACCAAGTCCACTCAAGCAGATGTGCCCTTCAGGACTCAATGACAAGTTCAGACAACGGTTGTGCTCTTAGGGATAGACTTAGGCATATCCAAGATACTTGCCTTAATACTTCCTTCCTGATGGTTAATATAGAGGAGTACTGATTGATTAGCTGAGAAAGGAGGAGTTGCAGGGGTGGGGGATGGGGGTCAGTGTTGAATGGAGTGATCATAGTAATTAGTAACAGATCCCTTTGTTCATGTTTTACCTGATAGCATGAGACTCCAAAGGAGCTGGAGTCACTATTGAGGTCTTTAAACACAACACTGCCTGACTGTACACCACAATGATTCCACCACTGAGGCAGGGCATGTACAGGAATAGAGGAGTCTCAAGATTGAACAAGTACTTCCTGAATATGACAATGCCAGGCTCCATTTTTTTGACCAGTCTGTGAGACAACTCTCCCAACTCCCCACCATTACTGAGGATGACTTTGCAAGGTTGACACAGAAGGGTTGACTGGGTAGTTGGCAACTTTGTCATTTCCAGTGTCTGGGTCAATGCGGATTTCCTCCTTCATGCTAAGTTTCTGTATCAATTTGCAACAATACGTTGATTCACTAGCCCATTTCAGAAGCATTTTAAGAGTCAAGAGCCAATCACATTGCTGTGAGTCAAATGCAGGCTAGACTAGGTAAGGGTGAGGGATTTATTCCCCTAAGGAGAATCAGATGGGATTTTAATGATAATCTAGAAGTTACATAAACATTGTTAATGAGACTTGAATTTAATGCCAGATTTACGAATTCAAAGCCCCCCATCTACAGTGGTGCGATTTGAGCTCCTCTCTCCAGACCATTAGTCCAGGTCTCTGGATTACTATTCTAGTAACCAGCTCCCTCACTATAGTCACTAGCTCATTGCTTTCTTTTTAAAGTACAAGCTCAATTACAGCCGCCATAAGCTGGTGCATAATGAGAGCGCGAAACAAGATAAAGAGATTTTTCAGCAAACCATGAAAAAGAGACTGGAAAATTTGAAATCCAGCAAGCTCGGAGCCAACCACAACATTGCATTTAAAAACACCAATAAAGAGAAAGGAGCTAAAAAGGTAAGCTGAATTAATTGTGACATTCTTATTTTTAATGAGAAGAAAAGTTTGTTTTTACGCAGCTGCTTTGCTCTTTGTGAATTCCACTTTAAAGTTGGGCCATGTTCCTTTCAAATCTACGGAGGGAAGGAGGGACACTGACGTTTTTTGTAAAGTTGCAATGATCTGCAAAACACGGCCTGAATGGGGAATGAAAGACGATTGAAAAGTTACTTTCAAACGGTAATTGAATAAATGCTGAATTTGGATGAGCAAAGCCATTAATGTCAGCTCCTGCCATATTCAGAGCATTACACTCCCAAGTCACTGATTCCATTCCTCAGTCTTGCTGGTTTGAGCCAGATCTGACTGTGTTCCACTCTCAGTGTTATCTTTGATCCCGAGATGTGCTTCTGATATCATATTATAACTAAAACAGCCTACTTTCACCTCTGCAACATTTACTGGTTCAAACCCTGCCTCAGTACATCTGTGATTGAAATCCTTATTCATGTCCCTGTTATTTCAATTCCTGACACATTCCTGGCCAACCTCCTATTTTCCAACCCCATAAAATTAAACTCCTCCAAAACATTTCACCATATCTTTACAAGTTCTGTTCAGTTGTCACCCATCTGCTGACTGACCTCCATTGGCTTCAAGCTGAGCAATGCCTCATTTAAAACATTTTTGTCTTTATTTTCACATCCCTCAAATGGACTCAGCCCTCATTATCTCTGTGGACTGTCTCCATGCCCATAACACTGAGATCTCTGTGCTGCTTTAATTCTGACCTTTTGAGGACTTTTGATCTAAATCTCTGCACGGTAGGCAACTGACTTGGTCCTAAGTTCCGGAATTCCATAAACAGAGTCTCAGGACTGGTGTCAAGGGGTCGGGGTGGGGTCATGTGTGTGTGAGGGAGCTGGCGACCGGTGTGCTCTGGTTGGGAATGACATTGTGGTGCCTTTGAGCTTGGTTTGGGGGAGAGGCCAGGGATCGTTCCAGTGTCGGGCTGGAGAGTGGGGGTGGGGAGGAGGTGGTGTGGGTGAGGTCCGTGATTTCTGTTCCTAGCTCTGCTTTTGACCAAACATACTGCTTTTGGTCTCAAATCTCCTTTTGGTTTGATGTCAAGAGGTATCTTGGATCATTTTTACCGGACACCATCTCCTTTTGGTCTTCTTTTCCTCTTCCTGTAATAGTTGAATGGTTCCCAGTTCAGAATAGGTTCAGAAATGTTGATATCTGGTGGGAAATGGTTGTATCACTATAATAAAGACTGTCTTTTTTAAAGAAGGCACATTTTCTCAGTGTTACATTTATATTGAGCCATGGAGTCATAGGGTTGTACAGCATGGAAACAGACCCTTCAGTCCAACTTGTCCATGCTGACCAGCTATTCTAAATTAAGCTAGTTCCATTTACCAGCACTTGGCCCAGATCCCTCTAAACCCTTCCTATTCTTACATCCAGATGCCTTTTAAATGTTGTAATTGCACCAGCCTCCACCACTTCCTCTGGCAGTTCATTCCATACATGCACCACCCTCTACATGAAAGAATTGCCTTTTAGGTCCCTTTTAAATCTTTCTCCACTCATCTTACGCCTATGCCCTCCAGTTCTGGACTCTCATACCCTTGTCTATTCACCCTATCCAAGCCCCTCATGATTTTATAAATTTCTATAAGGTCACTCCTCAGCCTCCGAATCATGAGGGAAAACAGCCTCTCCCTATAGCTCAAATCCTCCAACCCTGGCAACATCCTTGAAAATCTTTTCTGAAACTTTTCAAGTTTCACAACATCCTTCCTATAGCAGGGAGACCAGAATTGAATGCAGTATTCCAAAAGTGGCCTAACCAATGTCCTGTACAGCTCCCCATTACTGTACTCTATGCACAGTTTTATAAAAGCAGGGAATAAAGATCATCTTTTGCATTTAAGTTATAATTTTGGTTACGATTTATACTGCATTTGCCAAGATTGCTTTTGCAAATCAGCGACAACAAAATTGAATTACAAAGCTAATGCCCCTTTAACATCCATATCTTGGTGTCATATTTAATCCATAATTTGTCACTCAATTTCCACACCTGTCTCAGTTCGTTGACCTTTGTTACCCCTGGACTAAAATTTTGCTGTGCACTCCTAATTGATTACATCCCAAATTGTACCCTCTGTATATTTTAGGTGGCTAAAACGTTGCTGGTCATGTCTTAACTGGCAGCAGGTCACCTTCATGTTTCACCCCCATGCTCATTGACTTCTATTGGCTCTCAGGCCTGCAGCATCTTGAAATTAAAATTCTCTTCTGTGTTTTCAAATTACTCCAGTGACCTGCTCCACCTGTATCGTTGCAACTTCTTCCAATTCCATAATCAGCTAAAGTCTCCAAGCTCTCATTCTGACCTCTTATGCATTCCAAGTTGTAACTGTTGCCCCATTGGTGGCTATTCTTTCAATTGCCAAGGTCCCATGCTCTGGAATTCCCTCCTTACACCTCACCATCTTTCTACCTCGCTCTCCTCCTTTTCAAGACACTAAAACCCACCGGGCAAGCTTTTGTTCATCTAACTAATATCTCCTTACGTGGCTTGGGTCGTACATTTTCTCATACACCTGTGAAAAAGCTCGTTTAATCACGTTAAAGGTGCTATGTAAATGCAAGTTGTTGTTGTTAAACATGTCCAAATTTTGTTTCAGAAACACAGTGATGCAGTGCCGATTAGAAACCTCCCGACGCAGTCCCTTGCTTTCCACGCTGATAAAGGTACTCCTCAGCATGTTTTTTTCCTTACTGATTTTACCTTTTTACCACCTCCCTTCCCAACCTCTCGGATGCTGACTCAGCCCACTGATGCCTGGCCACCTTCACAATTTTAACCAAGTAACTCGTCATGAGTGATCTCAAATATTGGATTGAAACTGATGTGAATCCATTCAAAGCACACTTACTCATGCAGAGTTAAACTTGGGCTCAGTAATATGCCGGGAAGTCATTTGCCATTGGAAGCAATGGTTCTGACACTCCAATACCGCTGGATATGGGGATTGCTGAAAATAATCAGGAGAAAGAAACTTGCTTATTTCCCAACCTTTCCACTTCTAGAATTCATTATAACATCCATACTGTTGGCTGGAGGTCGAACATATGGCCTCAAACCCAAAATATTTCTGTCTAATTCAGCAATGCTACTCACTAATTAAACACTCAAAGAACTTACGGGTTTGTAATCTAAGGATGACATGGAACTATTCAAATTTATTTCTGACCAAATTTGCCAAGAAATCCTTTTTTTTCCCCAGAGATGTCTTTCTTACCACTCCCTTTATGAAGTGGCCCAAGCCACTTTGTGGTTTTTCCCAGTGCTCTGTAGTGACTGTAGACGGTAAACAAGAAAGCACAGGGATGACTAATTTCACTTCTTCTGTTTATTTTTGACCCTCAGCCCTAATTTTGAAGAATCATAATGCCACTTCTGCCTACATAGTGTAACTAAATCGGATGACCCCCAAAAACACATTTAGCCTGCATGTGTTGGTTTCAATGTGGGTAACACATCTGCCTGATCTCTATATTCAGCCAGCATCAACTACACTGTTTCCCGGCTCCATTCTCTGTAGGTGGCAATATTGTGAGTGGTTAGTACAGCTTAAAGCTAGCATGGACTACTTAAGAGGGAGATGCGTCGTTGTTTGAACAGATGCTGCAGCCAGGGGAGAGATTGAGCTCCAAGGTTTTAGACACCAAACTGGATGTCTTGGTGGAAGAAGGATACCGTGTAACAGCAGATGGGAGGGCAGATGCATGGTAGAAGACCATGGGAGTGAGTTGCTTAATGCAACAACCAAGCCCCAAGAGCCTGATGCAGTGATTCAAAAAGTTCAATGACCTTACATGAATAATCAAAGCCAGTGAATGCCATATCTGGCCAACCTGCTGGGGAACAACTGTGCCTCTGTGTCCTAATCCTCATGTGACAAATAATGTTGGTTGTTTTTGGATAGTTATAGCTGAAGCCAAGACCAATGGAAGGGCTGCATCATTGATGATAAGGGTATCCTCGTGCCAACTCCTCTTTCTCAAATCTCCCTCGTTATACCATCCTTTCAGAGTTACAGACCACAGGTGATGTGAGCACCATTTTACCTTTCCCTTCCCATGTACCAGAATCCATCCGTGGCTCTTTTTCCCTTTCAGATACTCAAGACGTGCAACCTGACCAGCTCATACAGGAAAAGCAAGGAGAGAGTAATGAGAAATCAGGTGATTTCAAATAAAAACAGAGAATGCTGGGAATTTTCAGTGGACCTGGTAATCTGTGAGGGAGAGAGACTGTGTTAATGGACATGATTTTATCAACCCCTGGCTGGCAGGCATAGGGGTGATAAAATTCAAGGGTGCCCGAGTGCCAGGATTCTGCAAACTTTGTTGATACCAAGCTACTTTATCAGTGTGGGAAGGTAGCAGCCTGGTCACATGCCAACTGGAAGTGGGCTAAAAGGCCCAACTGAGTGGGAGCATCCTGGAATACTGGTGTCAAACTGGCCTTCTCCCTCCTATGCTTCAAGGGATAACCATCAGTTGTGTGGAAGCAGGGATTTTCCATGGCTGGGTGGGAAGGAGAACTGGGGACCATCATACCTCGAGCCTTATTGGCGCTAAGAGCGACCCTCTAGTCACAAAGGCTATTCTCACCACCTAACAGTAAAGCAGAAACATGTTTGCTTTTAGCCTTCCATCAAGTATTTCTGTCAGCATCAGCAGTAGTCACCAGGCTGTTGAATTGCTGTTTTGTGACTGGTCCAGCAAGGTGGAGAGCTGACCCACCATCTTTATTTGGATGTTGAGCTCAGCAAGAACCTCTTTATTGTCTCGGAAGACTGATACTGTTGAGATTCACTCTGTGCTGAGATAATCCAAGCTCACTTTACAGGTCTGATGCAAGCTCATTGACCTGAAATGTAAAATCTGTTTCTGTCTCTCTCTCTCTCTCTCTCTCAGATGCTACCAGATCTGTTGAACATCTCCTGCATTTTCAGTTTTAATTTCAGATTTCCGGCACTTTCAGTATTTGGCTTTAATGCAATTTGACTTCACAGTGACAGGCACTGGTTCAGATGCTGGCTGTGTGCATATTTTAGAAGATAGATCCTTCCTTAGAGGAGGGAGGGCTGACACATCATGATGAATTGGTTACAAATGGATTAAAGGTGGGATATGTGCAAGAATAATGACAGTGGCAGCTCACAGAGAAGGTGGTCACATGTGCTTGTTTTCCTGCCAAGGGTACACAGGACCACCATCAAAAGGCAGACAGCAGAACAATGCTGATAGGTGTTCCCAACAAAATGCTTGCAACATTGGGGAATTTGGCAGTAAGCCTGCCATCAATCTCAAGGAACATGAAGTACATAAGAAATAGGAGCAGGAGAAGCTCATTTGGCCATCACCCTGCTCTTCCAATCAGCAAGATCACAGGCTTAACTCTACTTCCTTACTTGCCACTAGATAACCCTTGACTCCTTTGTCTATCTCTGCCTTGAATGTATTCAATAACCCAACCCCCATTAACTTCTGGCAGAGAGAATTCCCAAAACTAATCACCCTCTGTGAGAAGGACTTACACCTCATCTCCATCTTAAATGGGAGATTACCCTTATTTTGAAAGTCTACCCAATAGTTCTTGACTCTCCCATAAAGGGAATCATCCTGTCAGCAGCAACCCTGGTAAGATATCTTTATAATCTATGTGTTTCATTAAGGTCACCTCTCATAATTCTAAAATGTAATGAATATAGTCCCAACTGGCTCAACATTTCCCCATAAGGCAATGCCATCATCCCACAAATGCCCAGAACTAACTTGGCAGAGGGTATTGTGCAGAGCTTGGAGCATGTTCTTCCCAATAGCTGCTGTGGAGGCTCAGACTGCTGCCATGCCAGCTCCATTTGCTACCATTGTGAACTGTGCATTACAGTGTACAGGAGCCAACAGGCTCTTACAGCAGTCCAGCAACAGGTTTTCCTCCAGATTGCTTGGATTGCTGAGCTGCTGCCACAGGGGCTAAGTACTACAAGGTTCCTGCAGAGTGATGTGATGATGTGAGAATCAGACGCATTAATTCGAAGCACAACAAGGGTCAGCTGTATTACAGTCCAAATGGTTGAGTATGCTTCGTGTGTGCAGAGATATCAATGATGTAATGAGCAAAGGATCACATGGTCATCACCTTTTGGTGTCTCAGTTACAGCTGACACAGTGAGCTGCTACAGAATAAATTATTATTGTCAGAATGTCAAGCATTGAACTTCAGGATTCTCTCTGTCCCATGAGGTGAACATTAAGTTGTCACAGGAAACAATTTCCATGCAGTTAATGGCCCCTTTCACTCCACACAAACTTGCAATGCTAGTGAAGCTGTATGCTCTTTCTGCCTTTTTTGCTCTGTAAAGAGAGAATGGAATGCTGTCAATGCATCGATGACCTCCCTCCCTCATTCAATGCTGGATAGTCCACCCTGCAAGAGTTCAGATGCAGACTTAAATTCATCCTCATAATCTTGTTCACAAATGCTGCTAAATGGTCCTGTCCACTCTGAGGTTGCAGTAAAAACAGAGGACAGATTTCCATCAGAAAGTCCATTGTGGAATGCAGACACTGCTTGACCCTGAGCAAGAAACAATGCAGCTTGAATACCCTGTGTTTCACGGTGAAAGCCCTTTAACCTCTCCTTCTTCTCCTTCTTCCAGCAGCCAGTCCTGCTTTGCATTGTCAGTTTATTCTCCAAGTAACACTGTGTTCAGAGTGGGTACCCATGAGTATATCCATGTCTTAGAGCAATTGATTTGCACAGAATCTTGAAATCACAACTTGCTGTAAACAGTTGCAACCTTAAGCAATTATATAAAATAACATAAATGTGTAGACCTATGTCAACAGCTTATTGTTAGTTAAGAAAACCAAAAACTTAATGTTACAGGAAATACTGCAGTTCTTCAGTAGGTTAGGCAGCATTTACGGAGATAAGAGGACAAGATCAATGTCCTTTCTGAAGAAGTGCAACATATTTTTCAACAACTAACCTATAGGTATTGGATAATGCCTTTGTTTCAAGAAATCTTTCCAATAGTTGATCCAGTTTGTAAAATTCAGAATATTGGTTGAAATGTTGAGTTTCAAAATGGCACACTGATGCATCAATGTAGTACCTGGCAGGAATCACCTGGCAATGCATCCTCCAGATGATATTTTGGAGCTATAAAGACACTCAAAGCTTCCAAAATATGGGTACCATGAACCCACTTCCTCATCTCCTATATCTGTCTTGGCTCAATGCTATTGTGGTTGCCTCTTAGCCTGGAATTCATGGATTCCAGTCCCATTTCGGAGAAATGAGCACGAAGTCTCAGCTGCAACCATGTGGGGTATTGAGATAGCTGCTAAGTTTCAGAGGAATCATTAGTCCAAGGCCCCATTGGCCTCTATTGTGGGTGTCATTTCAGGTTCAAAGAAGAGCATGAGATTTCTCCAGTGTCCCATATTCATCAATCAACTTCATTCAAGCAGATTATCTGGTCATTATCATATTGCTGCATCTGGGATCTTGCTGTGTGTTCATTGGTCTCTGTAATTTATGCATTATATCAGTGCTTCATTAGCTATAAAGCATTTTGTGATGTCCTGAGGTTATGAAAGGTGCTACATGAATACACGTTCTTTCTCTTATTTTAGAGTTACATTGCACAGATATCAATATTAGACTGTTAATGGTGAGAGGAACTCAGTAATACATTCGATATGCATTGCACCACCCAGCTACCAGGTTCCATCCTGATGTTTGCCTTCTTTCCCAGAGAAGTGTGTGATCTCCACTAGACCTTCGAACTGGAGTTTCACATGTGGTAACAGGTTACAAACCAAGGTTAAGCTGTACTCTATTAGACGGTTCCTTTACGTTGAAAGGAAATTGTGCTTCCTTGATTTGGATTGAGTGCAGACAATAATGTCCGAGACTACTGTGTTTTTACTAAGTTGGCTGATCTAAGCATGATTGTAGGGGGTAAGAAGTTGGCTAACACTTTGATTGCCTGAAGACAGAGTAAAATTCCAGAACTGTTAATGAAACGAAAGCATAGTCTTTTGTTCTCCAGCAGATCACCATAGAGGTATCTACTTATTCTCATTCAGCTCATGGATGTGTAAATCCCAACTCCCTCAAGTTAAGAAGGGCATTCCTATCAGGGCATTGGCATTTCCTGCTTCCATTCAGTTTTAGTCAGTGTAAGGAAGAATGTAACAATGTTATTTTCTACTTAACTATTTGGTACATGCTCAATGTTCGAGCTGGATTGAATTATCACAAGCCCATATTTCACTTGAGAACATTTTTAAAAAGTTTATCTGTATCTCTGGAACAAAAGTGGGACATTACTTATAGAGTAACTGTAATGCTATCTACACTTGTCTTCATTTGTTGTTGTATTTCAGAGCTGACTTCCTCTTTATTCCTTCCAGACTCTGATGTAGAGGACCACTATGATCCATCAGACGGAGGAATTAGTTTCCTAATTACCCCTGCAAACAATGAATCAGATGAAACAAGAACAGGTAAATAAGAAGAGATGAATACTTCTTGGGATGTTTCTCTGTCTGTAATATATTGGAGTCTAAAAGTTGGATTTGGAAAGTTCAGTTTATGTGAACAGCTCCTTAATGCACTTGTTAAAGTTGTGATACATTTGTGTTGATGCACACCAACATTGTAGCAACACAATGTTCCATACATTTTAACCATGTTGGTGATGGTTGCCAAAATATTAGATGGTAGCTAAAGGGTGAACCGCTTTCCTTTAGGTTGTTTAAGAACCTGGACTAAGCCTTTGATCTGCACTAAGTTGAAAGAGAGAGACCTGGGGTGACAAATATGAAAAATTAATTGAAAATAAGAGGGCAGACTGAGAAAGTTGTTTAACAAAATAAAAGGACTCTGGACTTATAAATAGAGGCTAGAATGTAAAAGCTTGATGAACCTCTACAAATAATCTAATTTATATCACAAAGGTATTTAAAACCATCTATATGGAAAAAGTAAAGCAAAACTGTTTCACAGAATAGAATCCCTACAGTACCAAAGTAGGCAGCTATTCAGCACATTGAATCCACACCACCCCTCCCAATCCCTGTAACCCTTCATTTTCCATGGCTTATCCACCTAGCCTGCGCATCCCTGTATACTATAGCACAGCCAATCCACACCTAAGCTACACATTTTACAATGTGGGAGAAAATCCACCTAGACACAGAGAGAATGTGTAAACTTCACACAGACTGTCACCAAGGCTGAAATCAAACTGGGTTCTTGGCATTATGAAGCAGCAGTCCTAACCACTGAGCCACCATGCTATCTATTGATTGGAAGGTCTAGAACCCTGAAGTACCTATTGCAAGTGATTGGTAATGCTGAGATGTGGAGAAACCATCTCCACCAGGTTTGCAAACTGGAATATAGTCCATGGAAGGGTGGTGGAAGTAAATTCAGTTGTGTTTTCAAAAGGGAAATATGATAAATATTTGAAGGGAAAATTTACAGCACGAGGGAGAAAGGGGCAATGTGAGAAGGGACGAGACAGATTTATTTTGCAGAGAGCTAGCAATGATGCATAGGACTGAATGCACTTCCTTTGTGTTACAGTTATTCTATGATTCAAAGCTAAATTATCTTGGCTGTCAGCACACAGTTTCACTCCCCAGTGTATAGTTAAGGGAGGGCAAAGCTGGTGTATATCTCTGTCCTGCAAGCTAATGTTTACATTAGAAAGTAGATGTTGGTTTAATCCAGTACCAGCTCATGTGATTTTTCCAAGGGCCACCCAGCCTACCAATATTTACTTGACACTCCAAAAATGCTGCAATTTCTCAGCAGGTCAAATAGCCTCCACAGAGATCAGCGGTCAAGATTAATGTCCTTTCTACTGCAAGTGCAACATATTTTTCAAATTCTCCTGTGATATGGTAGGAGTTGCATGCTTCTACTTTAACTTGAGCAATCACACACGTTGCCTTTGTATAATTGAAAGAGGTTCCAACAGATGTTGTCCTGTTGATCCTGTTAAAGTTGCATCCAGAAATTATGGTTTTGGAACATTATTTCCTTAACCCCACTTCCTAGTGATGTTTTCTCTACAGAGATGCCATCGATGCATTATAGCCTTTATTAATGATTATGAGTGTATTGTGTCCTCTCTCACAATCTAACAGTGTTTGTCATTGACTGTATGATGTTTAGACTGAATCCTCTCATGCACTTAGGTCTCTATGACTTACTTTATAATACTAAATAATTTCTGCAGGAATCGATAACCTGAGTTTTTTCACTAAGGAGGATCAGCTGGATTTTCGAAGGATTCCACCATCGATGCCTAATGAAGACACTGTCGTTCTATCCCAAAGGACATGTTCACAGATTCCAGGGAGTCCTAATAACTTCAGACGACCCACATTTTTGCAGCACTGTAGCAGATCCTTTGATTCACTTTTGCCAGCAGACACTTCTGAGGAGCATCCATTGTCTGAATCATCAGTGTAATTACATCAGCCATCTTTGCTAAGTACAGCCTGTTATGTTTAAAGCAATCTAAAAACTTGGTCTGCTTCAACCATTGAATTTTTAGACATATCAGTATTCATGTTTGTGTAAAGGATATGTGTGCATGTCTTTAAAGGCAAATTTACTAAACACCAAGAAGACAAAAGAGGTTAAAAACAGCTCATCCTGTTCTTGCAAGGAAGATTGTGTTTGATGAACCTTATCATATTCACTCAGGAGGTGACTAGATGAAATACAATTAGGGTAGTGCACATGGTCGCTCAGAAAAAGTATGCATGAAGGAGACAATTGAAAATGCTTAGGTGATTGAGAACTAGAGGAATGATAGCATACTTGGATTAAAGGGAAAACAAGACTTATACAGTATGAGAAGACCCTAATTGGAACCATTGCCATGGAGAATGCACCAATAAGGTGATGACAGTTAACTGCCAAGCTTTGTTTAAATTCGAAACCAGGCAGATTGAATTTGATTGGTCAAGGCATTGTTCTGCACAAGAACTGAATCATACAATCACTGTCGCCTGTTTGGTTGAGTTGAAATAGGAACAACTTGTGTCCTTATTCTTTGTGTCTACAGAGCAAAGGGCCCTGTGGAGTGGTATGTGTAGCTTCCATTTGTACATGCTATGCACTACAATGTGAGCTTGACTGACAATCCTCCATTAGTTATCAACATAATTCTGAGAATCTGAGGATTATATAGTAAATATTGCCTAATCATAGAATCACATCCAGTGTTGGTCACTCAGAGTCATAGAGATGTACAGCATGGAAACAGACCCTTCGGTCCAACCCGTCCATGCCAACCAGATATCCCAACCCAATCTAGTCCCATCTGCCAGCACCCGGCCCATATCCCTCTAAACCCTCCCTATTCATATACCCATCCAAATGCCTCTTAAATGTTGCAATTGTACCAGTCTCCACCACATCCTCTGGCAGCTCATTCCATACACGTACTACCCTCTGCATGAAAAAATTGCCCCTTAGGTCTCTTTTATATCTTTCCTCTCTCACCCTAAGCCTATGCCCTCTAGTTCTG